>NW_015505614.1:795317-802193 GCF_001515645.1 Sinocyclocheilus grahami | reverse complement strand
AAAGAGAGCCCTCCGGGAGCGAAGCGTACGCAGTGGGAGGCACTCGCAATGCGGGCAGCCGGCCCCCTCAAGAGCCGACTCTGCGTGCTTCACTCCCAAGCAAACCACGCACAGGCTGTGTGTATCCCCACTCGTGATATAACGTGGGCAGGGAGAAACACACAACTGATAACGTGACTTGCACTCGCCCTTTGCATGCTTTGTCTTAGCGTGAGCCTTAGACATAGCTGCTTATTTGACTTTTTCTCACAATAGACAGACAACAATAAATATGACTGAGACACACAGAGCGCTTCGCTGAATGACAGAAAAGTTGACGCTGGCTCCGCCGCACGTGCTTTTATAGCTTCCTGGTCATGACGTCATTCGCCGTGACGTCCCGTTCAGCTATTGGACTGATTTCACATGTGATTCAGAGCGTGGGTCGCAGAAGGCGTTCTCCTAGCGTTTTCGACGCAGCTCGAGTTCCTGAAGAGGAACTTCAGTTTTGTATCACGGTTTAGTCTAAAAGAGGAGTTTGCATGGCAATGAGGTGTGTAGAACAAACTAGAGAACATAAAAGCACATCACATAATTACACCTCAAGGATCATGTACTCTATGTTCCCTACTTACACAAAACAAAAATGATGATGGATGGGAGGAAAGATGTTGTATGATCAGGTATGCAGCATTATTACAAGATCCATAGATAACTACTACCTGAAAAATGAAGATCTAAGTACTAAATGAAGACAGACGTTTTCATTAGGCAAAAAAGCCCATTGAAAGTGTGATTTCCTGTCACTCTAAGCACTTCAGCATATGGTGATATGTAAAAGTAAAATATTAAATACATTTAATAAGGATTCATTTAGACTTTCTTTTTTTGTTTGATTTTATTAGGAAAGTCTCTCATTCTTGCTGTTGCTTTTCTTTGTTGATTGATAAGAAAGAAAGAAAGAAAGAAAGAAAGAAAGAAAGAAAGAAAGAAAGAAAGAAAGAAAGAAAGAAAGAAAGAAAAGGAAAAGAAAAGAAAAGGAAAAGAAAAGAAAAAAGGAAAAAGGAAAAATAAAATAGTACAATACCAAGCTCTGCCACCTCAGTATCAATACTTAATTATCATAGGCAATCTTATATGACTGGTAAGATGAAATAGAAAATTACTGTCCTACAAAAAACCATGTCGATACAAACGTTTTTTGCTTGTTTTGTAAGCATTTTAACATAATTAACACTTCAACTTAGAAATCCAAGCACAGTATTTTGTTTGATTTGTGTACCAGTGGCGTCAACAGGGCACATCAGCACATATAGTGAAGAACTAATGAGTGAAAAATATAACAACATTAATAATTCTTTTGAAAATTTGATTTTGCAAACTTGTCAGTGGCTGAAATCCAGGGTGTAATTCAGGATGAGCACAGGTTTGCATGGTTTGATGAGTTGCCTCTTAAAGTGGCATGTTTTGTGGAATTGTTTACAGACTGGTTTGTCGGTTAACATTTTTTACAGTTTTCTCTGAATGCCAAGCCTTTTTTTAGTGAGTTGAGGGCAAAGATATTGAAATCAACATATTTTGTTTTGTCTACCATTCCTCATCACTCAGCTGGCTCACTCAATGTCTCACTGACTGATCTTCCAACATTTTCACAATGTCGGTATCATATTTTTTTACATTTTCCATACTGCATTTTTCAGTACCAGTATATCTTCCATTCCTTATTACACAAAAGTCCAACAAAAAAGGGCTAAGGGTGTAAAAAACGAAGATGAAGTCTTGGTCTTATGGTCTTGAGCTTGAGAACTCTCAGGACCACATAAATACAGCCTCGGATTGGGCCTTTGTCTCATCACTTGATGTCTTGGTCTGACAGTCTGAGGTGCGATGTTTGAAATGAATGTTGGAATTAATTCAGCATTTTCTCCATTTCTCCATTTAAAATGGACAGTCTGGTTCTTGGGCATACAGACCTTGGTCTGGATCTAGGCCTCAAAAGTTAAGCCCAATATTTGCTTCAGTTATTCATTAGGAACTGCATCTCGCACACAGTATTCATGCTGTGAATGTCACTATAGCAAAAAGTTGGGCCTTTTCTTTTAAAGCTACTTGAAGAAGAATACGGAAAAGTCAATAAAAACAACAACAGATGAAGTTAGAAAACAAAAAAAATGGACATGCAAGGAGGTCAGAGGATACCTTGATTTGTTCAACTTTGAAACAAGTTTGAAAGTATAAATCAAGGATGGGCAGCTCTGGTCTTTAAGGTCCACTGCCCTGTAGAGTTTAGCTCCATCCTTTATCAAACACAACTGCCTGTACAATTCAAAAAATCCTGAAGACTTTGGTTAGATGTTTCAGGTGTGTTTGATTAAAGATGAAGCTAAACTCTGCAGGACAATGTACATTGGCAGAGTTGCCCACCCCTGGTGTAAAGCAACTCAGTACTGTCCACTGCATGTCACATGTCTGCATAAGTTCATGTTCAGTAAAGTAAACTAAAATGCTTGACTGTGCATGACACAGCAGATGAAAAATCAAAGCATACCTCAGGCTTTAGGGAATCTGGTATTAGTTTCAGTCTTGGGGGTCTGGTATACCACACTTACATTTACTTATGCACAGACAATCAAACGTATACACAGACATAGGGCCAGTTTTACTAAATAAGGCAAATTAGCGCGAGAGCGCAATTCCAAAACAGCGCCGATGGGCGTGGAAATTTCTGTGGGTGATTTACTAACAACGTGTAGATTAAAGAACACAGACGCAACATCTAATTTACATATTGACTAACGCGATCTACCAAGCGCAGCGCAAATTAGCGTAGTTGCAAATAAAGAATAAAGAAATAAAGAAGCCACAGTACGTTGAAAAGAACCAGGGGCCAAAAAAATTAAGGGTTGCAAGAAGTTTTAATAGACCTAGTATGACGTGACTCCTAGTTGAGGGTTCCAAGTTGTCTTTTTTTTCCTGAAGCATATTAAAAATAACATGGCTTGGCAAACGATATGTTCGGATGTAGAGTTTAGCTCCATCCTTTATCAAACACAACTGCCTGTACAATTCAAAAAATCCTGAAGACTTTGGTTAGATGTTTCAGGTGTGTTTGATTAAAGATGAAGCTAAACTCTGCAGGACAATGTACATTGGCAGAGTTGCCCACCCCTGGTGTAAAGCAACTCAGTACTGTCCACTGCATGTCACATGTCTGCATAAGTTCATGTTCAGTAAAGTAAACTAAAATGCTTGACTGTGCATGACACAGCAGATGAAAAATCAAAGCATACCTCAGGCTTTAGGGAATCTGGTATTAGTTTCAGTCTTGGGGGTCTGGTATACCACACTTACATTTACTTATGCACAGACAATCAAACGTATACACAGACATAGGGCCAGTTTTACTAAATAAGGCAAATTAGCGCGAGAGCGCAATTCCAAAACAGCGCCGATGGGCGTGGAAATTTCTGTGGGTGATTTACTAACGACGTGTAGATTAAAGAACACAGACGCAACATCTAATTTACATATTGACTAACGCGATCTACCAAGCGCAGCGCAAATTAGCGTAGTTGCAAATAAAGAATAAAGAAATAAAGAAGCCACAGTACGTTGAAAAGAACCAGGGGCCAAAAAAATTAAGGGTTGCAAGAAGTTTTAATAGACCTAGTATGACGTGACTCCTAGTTGAGGGTTCCAAGTTGTCTTTTTTTTCCTGAAGCATATTAAAAATAACATGGCTTGGCAAACGATATGTTCGGATAATGTGTTCTTCTGGCATTCCAAATAAATGAATACGTGTGGAAATCCTCTTCCTTCTACCACGCACTCTCTGTTCTCTGCGGTGCCTCCTCAGCAACAGTAACTGCAGTCATTTCAAGACATGCTTTTTTGGGCGTTAAATAACGGCGCAAATACCAGTAATTTGACGAATGTAAACGTAAGTAAATCACGTTGCATGATTCATTTGAATACTCTCCTCCCATAAATTTTGCATCTGAAAGGGAAACTCCTACAAATGCATATTCAATAAGATAAGGCGCAAATATAACTCTGTCCACGCCTTTTTAGTGCTAATTCTTCACTGCGTGTTTTTAGTAAAACCTGACAGTACTATTTTAACGCAAAAAGACGGTTTGCACTGACGCAAGCGATTTGTAAAACTGGACCATAGTGTCTATTAAAGGGGTGGATCATTGCGATCTCACTTTGTTAACGTTAGTTAGTGTGTAATGTTGTTTGAGCATAAACAATATCTGCAAAGTTACAAAGCTGAAAGTACAACGCAAACAGAGATATCTTTTAAAATTCTGGCAGTTTAATGCCTACAAAAACGTCTGGTAGGGACTACAACGAGTTACTTCCCGGGTTCGTGACATCACAAACCCAGATAAACCCCACCCTCGGGAAAAGGCAGCAAAGGGGGCAAGGCCATGCTGCGCTGCTTTAGAGAAGAGGAAGAGAAAACTAGAGGTGCACGTAAAAATCTGTTCATATTTGAATCGCGATTCTGTCTTCTAACGATTCTAATGGATTCACAGGTTTCAAAATCAATGTTCTAATGCAGCGGTTCTCAATCCTGTTCCTCGCGTCCCCCTGCTCTGCATCTTTCTCTCTCTCTCATTCATAAGCAATATTAACGATGCCGTTGTTTACAATACAACCGGAGCACATGCCGCTGAGTTGAGGTGAGGGGCGGGACGATTAGACGCGCACTAGAGGCGGTTTAGCCAATCACAATGGCTAGCTAACCAATCAGAGCCCATCGCCTATTTCTGAGGGCGGGGCTTCATAAAAACAGGAAAAGATCAGCCCGTTTCTCAGAGAAGGGACAGAGCGGTGTGAAATAGAGGTAAACTATGTGAAAAACAATGGGGTTTTTTTTTTTTTTTTAAACGAAACATTAACATGTTAGACTGCACCCCATAAACACAATCAAGCCTAGAAAAAACCCAGTGAACCACCCCTTTAAGTAAATTACCAACGTATGAACGACATACACGTTTATGTATCCTTATTTATAAAAAGTGAAATATGGAATTAATTGGTTGATGCTATTCTATTTATGATCATTGAGATTGTTTTCGATTAAAAAAAATGTTAACACAGTTGACTCATTTAATTTGAAATGATAACATTTCATTCTGTTCAGTTTGACTTTTTGTGAAATTTGTTTCAAAGGATTACATTATGTTTAACAAGACTACACCTTAAAACCTTAAAATCAGTAACATTTCTGTAATTGTTTAACCATTATTTACGTAATTTATAAAAAGTGAAATATGGAATTAATTGGTTGATGCTATTCTATTTATGATCATTGAGATTGTTTTCGATAAAAAAAATGTTAACACAGTTGACTCATTTAATTTGAAATGATAACATTTCATTCTGTTCAGTTTACATTATGTTTAACAAGACTACACCTTAAAACCTTAAAATCAGTAACATTTCTGTAATTGTTTAACCATTATTTACGTAACGTAAATTTGAAGATCAGGGTAAATTTTACTTATTTTGTCTTCTGGGAAACATGTAACTATCTTCTGTAGCCTCTGAAGGGCAGTACTAAATGAAAAAAATATATATATTTAGGCAAAATAAGAAAAATGTACACATCTCCATTCTGTTCAAAAGTTTTTGAGTCTTCTGGAGCATCAGTGAGCGTTTGAACCTTCTGTAATAGTTGCATATGAGTCCCTCAGTTGTCCTCAGTGTGAAAAGATGGATCTCAAAATCATACAGTCATTGTTGGAAAGGGTTCAAATACACAAAAATGCTGGAAAACCCAAACATTTGTGGGACCTGAAGGATTTTTCTGAAGAACAGCAGACAGTTTAACTGTTCAGGACAAACAAGAGACTCATGAACAACTATCACTAAACAAAAAAAAAAACACAGCTGTGGATCATTCAAGTAAGAACACAGTATTAAGAATCAAGGGTAAACTTTTGAACAGGGTCACTTTTATAAATTCCACCATTATTTTCTCTTGTGGACTATATGTAAACATCTTTTATGTGAAATATCTTATTCAGGTCAGTACGAAATAAACAATAACATGCATTTTGTATGATCCCTCTTATTTTCGTAAAATAATTAACATTTTGCAGATTCTGAAGAGCGAAGAGCGGGAATACAAGCTCAAAAAATATGTATTGGTATATTGAAACTAAAATTTCATTATGCTTTTTTCTGCCAAATTATATTTTGTACAGTATATTCTTTTTTATAGTGTCCTTAAAAGTGGTCATGTTTAGGTTTGGGGCTAGGGTTAAGTGATCTAAAATACAGGTGCATCTCAATAAATTAGAATGTCATGGAAAAGCTATTAAGAAGAGTATATTAAGAATGACAGTAGTGTGAACCTGTATGATGCAGATGGGCTGTCCTCACTGTACAGAGTAAGAGACCATGCAAACAGAAAGAAAAGATGAAGGAGTTGAGAGGGTGTTTTAGAGAAAAGACAGGCAGTACTATACCACGCAGTGTCTCTGAAGTAATGTACTAGATGCTCCACTCCTTTTTCCAGAGTTTGGGAGAGGCAGAAGGAGAGAAACAATAAGGAAAAATCAGTCAATAAAAGATTTAAACAGATGGCAGGGGCCGAACAGGAAGCGACATCAGCACACAAGACAAACAACACAAAGGCAAACGTTTTACTATAACGATATATAAAAAAAAAAAGAATTGCAAAAACTGAACAGCCCATTCAGCCATGACAGTGATCAAGGTTTTGTGCTTCACATGACATGGATGAAAGCAAAAAAAAAATGCATTCAGGTCCATGCTCAACTAAAAATAGGCAGAATTTAGATTCTGTCTGGACAGCTCAATCTAAGCACACTACCAAAGACAGAGACTGAATATGTGTGTCTTAAAGTCGAGAAACAATTA
>NW_015505614.1:734378-795280 GCF_001515645.1 Sinocyclocheilus grahami | reverse complement strand
CGTTTGAACCTTCTGTAATAGTTGCATATGAGTCCCTCAGTTGTCCTCAGTGTGAAAAGATGGATCTCAAAATCATACAGTCATTGTTGGAAAGGGTTCAAATACACAAAAATGCTGGAAAACCCAAACATTTGTGGGACCTGAAGGATTTTTCTGAAGAACAGCAGACAGTTTAACTGTTCAGGACAAACAAGAGACTCATGAACAACTATCACTAAACAAAAAAAAAAACACAGCTGTGGATCATTCAAGTAAGAACACAGTATTAAGAATCAAGGGTAAACTTTTGAACAGGGTCACTTTTATAAATTCCACCATTATTTTCTCTTGTGGACTATATGTAAACATCTTTTATGTGAAATATCTTATTCAGGTCAGTACGAAATAAACAATAACATGCATTTTGTATGATCCCTCTTATTTTGGTAAAATAATTAACATTTTGCAGATTCTGAAGAGCGAAGAGCGGGAATACAAGCTCAAAAAATATGTATTGGTATATTGAAACTAAAATTTCATTATGCTTTTTTCTGCCAAATTATATTTTGTACAGTATATTCTTTTTTATAGTGTCCTTAAAAGTGGTCATGTTTAGGTTTGGGGCTAGGGTTAAGTGATCTAAAATACAGGTGCATCTCAATAAATTAGAATGTCATGGAAAAGCTATTAAGAAGAGTATATTAAGAATGACAGTAGTGTGAACCTGTATGATGCAGATGGGCTGTCCTCACTGTACAGAGTAAGAGACCATGCAAACAGAAAGAAAAGATGAAGGAGTTGAGAGGGTGTTTTAGAGAAAAGACAGGCAGTACTATACCACGCAGTGTCTCTGAAGTAATGTACTAGATGCTCCACTCCTTTTTCCAGAGTTTGGGAGAGGCAGAAGGAGAGAAACAATAAGGAAAAATCAGTCAATAAAAGATTTAAACAGATGGCAGGGGCCGAACAGGAAGCGACATCAGCACACAAGACAAACAACACAAAGGCAAACGTTTTACTATAACGATATATAAAAAAAAAAAAAGAATTGCAAAAACTGAACAGCCCATTCAGCCATGACAGTGATCAAGGTTTTGTGCTTCACATGACATGGATGAAAGCAAAAAAAAAATGCATTCAGGTCCATGCTCAACTAAAAATAGGCAGAATTTAGATTCTGTCTGGACAGCTCAATCTAAGCACACTACCAAAGACAGAGACTGAATATGTGTGTCTTAAAGTCGAGAAACAATTATTAGCAGTCATTCTGGCTTCACCATAGGTTACATGCACTTTCAGTTTCCTTAAATATGATGGCAGCTACTGTATGATGGGTTACTACACAGCTGATCCTTTACTCATCCTCATGTTGTTCCAAAAAAAATTTAAAAATAAAATAAATGCTTCCATATTATTTATTTTTTCCATGAAGCACAAAAATAGATGCTTAGCAGAATGTCCAAGTTGCTCCTTTGTTTACAATGAAAGCATTGAGGCTGTCAAGTATCACAAAATAGTCAAAATGACTCTACTCTTCTGAAGCCATGCAACATGTTTTATGAGGAACAAAGACTGAAGGGTTACTTTCTGAAGATTCACTGAAAATCTGCTGTAGCTCTTGAATCACAATTTGCATACATTCAAACTTGACATCTCAAGGTGAGTTTCATCAAGTTACATCTTTGTTTTTCATGTGTTACGATCAAATATCTTGTGTCTCATGAACGACTGCATTAACACGATTTGAGAGCAGCAAAGGACAACGTTTTCAATGAATACATGTTTATATTTTGGGCAGTTCCTCAAAAAAGCTATTGTATGACTGAAAGAAAAATTTGGAACGACATAAGGGAGAGTAAATGATCAAATTAACATTTTGGAGTCAACGATTCTTTCCTTACAGGATCTGACTCACAACTGCATATTTTCAATGAAAAAAGATGACAAAACCAGATATCTCATAAGATGTGCTCTTTTGAAAACAATCAATCAGCTCCGATCTTCTAGGAAAGTCGGTTGAGGGACAAAAAGTACAGGACAAATTAATTAAATGGGAGTATGATGACTGTCTGGCTTTACAGACAGTCATCATAAGAACTGTATAGAAAAAAATAATAATAATGAGGTCTGCAGACTTCAAACCAAGCAGACAAACAGGGGACATAAGGACAATGAAACTAAAAGGAGAGCAAATGATGGACTGATTCTGCACTAGAATGTGACTGGATGGTGGATTTGTGTGCATGACTCAAGGGGGCACAAGGGAGAGGCAGGCGGACATGCAGCAAGCACTGGGGCTAGTGCACAGACTGGTTCGCTTGGTTAAGGACTCACTCTGTCTGTGGTGACGTGGTGCACATGGCTGCACACTCCCCCGCTGTGAGTGTTGCCAAGAGGAGAGTATAGGGGCAAGCAAAATGCCCTGTACAGAGGAAGAGAAAGAGAAATGCTGATCCCAGCACCATACATACACACACACACACACATATGATACACAAAGTTAGATGATCGTTTATCTCTCAGTCTTAGTGCCAGAACAGGGGGGAAAAAAGCTGTAATTAGATTCACACATTAACTACTTTCCTTTTTGACTGTCCCGTTACATACCTGGCAAACTCTGATAAATCCAGAAATTTCATCTTGAAAAGTGCACAGAATAGCATTTTGTCATTTTTATGTGCAATATGCATCATGCTGTTCATTGAGGCCTGTGTTGGAATAAGGGAACTGTTTCAAAATGGGCAACCAAAGGCAAATTTCCAAATTTAAATTCTCAACCAAAGTATGCCTGATATCGCCCAAGAAAACACCTTTCTATACCATGTATAGAAACTTCTAATGGTGTGTTCACATTGACAGTGATCTGCAGTGATGAAGTGAAACAGTCATTCATTTTCAATGAGAAGGCAACATGGTGCAGCAGCCGACAATGTAAGTGAAGTGAGTGTAGCTCATGTGATCGTCACAATGTAAATAGTACATAGAACCTAATATACCCAACACTATAGTGATAAAGCTGCCCTGTTCATGTTTTCTATCTCTGCATGTATACTACTTACATTATGTGCCTTCCACAAGGTTTGAGTATCTTTGTCCTGGTGCTCCGGTGACTCCTTGTTAGACTCTGAGCCCTGCAAGCAGCGGCACTGCATATCCTCTACCGGAGAAGACTATGAAAATTAAAAATAAAATGCTCATGTACAGCCACATAAAACAGTAAAATTAACAGCATACAAATGACACAATGGTCTCATCACATTTGGTTGGTTTTTCCAGGGAACTCTCAATAGGTTACAACACACATCACAATAACCCAAAATCAAATTAATAAATTTAGCAATTTAAAAAAAGAATCTTGTTTTAACAGTTAAGCTGTTTTGTATTGTAACAATATGACAATTATAACAATTATGGTATTTAAGCAAAAATTATATATTATGTATACAATATGAGGTAGAATCTAATGAGAATCATCACTGATTACAAATTACAAAAATATAAATAAATAGAATAAAAATGTGTTAAATGAAAATGTCACAATGCAAAAAATATGATTACATAAAATTTAAATCTATCTTTGCCTAAAATTAGCTTTAGTTTTTCATATAACATATGTAAGTATGAAAGACAAACTCCTACACACACACACAAATTCAAACTAGAGAAATAATGAATTATGAGAAAATTCAAATGATTAAGAAAGGATCTGATTTTGGAGTTCATGTACAAAATCTCATTTGGCAACAATTTTTCATTGCATGCCTGCCAATGTAATTTCCTAACATAAAATATTCACTCTTGTTGCTTTGATAAGAAACTGTTTAAATATATAAACACAGCTTCTGCATGCAAGAATTAGATTTTGTAATTAATAATAAGTTAAACACTGCCTGTTTTAAAACAGATTAATTTATATTTAGTAGTAACATATTACAGTAGCTAAAAGAATCATTTTGGTGCATCACTAATAGGACACTTACAGTGTAAGAATGTGCAGGGAGACTTCAGATATAATGCTGACTTGTTAAGAAATATTAACTATTAATATAATATTAATGAAATCATGGTTCAACGGCTTCACTTGGTATGATGTCATGAGCATAGCATCTCAGCAGTAGAATGTGTCGGCATGGATGTGCATTGTCTACACTGGGTGTAGTTGTGCCTGGTCATAGTTTTAGTTGGTGCAACAGATGTAAATATTTCTAGGAAGGCTGGACGTAGCTAAGCCCATTGTAGGGCTTACACACCCAACTTTTTTTTACATCTAGCTGGTGTTATCGGTCCTGTGACTTAGGCCAAAGAGGGTCATGCCCTAATCCTGATAAACATGGCTTAACTTTTTACCTACAGATAAAAAATATGATATGCTGAAACTAGAGGGACCTAGACAATGCATTATTATGCTCAAAAAAGTCAAGAGCTCCGTTATCTACCGCATCCGGACTCTTTTTCAGCAATCGAAACCAATGCAAGTAACCGCTTGAAATTATTCAGATGCGTGTTTAAATTTCAGTCCCTTTTAAGGTGATTATTGGATTCTTTGGTGATTTTCAAAGGTTGTGGTTAAGTGCTGTGAAATACTGCCATTCTTTTCTATTCTCTCTCTTTTCCTTACTTTGTTTCATTCTGTGTGTATATGTTTTAGTTAGTTATATGTTAGATATAGTTTCATTTATTAAATCCCTTATATTCACAATGGATTGTCTCTGTTTGCTGCTCACAGTTCGAAGTCAATGAATGTGTGAACCCTTGCTACATTTTGCTAAATTACTGCTAGCACTGCACAAAGAAGGACAGTTTATTCTTCCGTGGCCAGAAAAATAAACATTCCTTGAATTGATAAATGATTATATTGTCTGCTCGGTGGATGGACAGATCAAATAATTGTAATATTGATTCTGCTACAGTTAATTCGAAGATATAATCTAAATATTTATTATGAATCATAACCAGTTATAATTCGTCATAAATATTTCCCTTTTTAGAGCTAATAAAATTTTTACATTTTGTAAACGTCTTTGTAAAATGTTTTATATTTAAGTAAGGACAATAACACAAGATCTTACCTTCTGATCAAGTAAAGATTGGTCAGTGGATGATGGAGTATTAGCCTCTAATGTATCTTCAGCTGAACTATCTGTCTCCATCTAAAACAAACAACATACAAAATCAATCTTGTAGTTCAGCAGTTGAGTCATCTGTTTTATTGTTAAAGTTGCTCAGTGTATGGAGGTGGTTACACTAGACTTTTTTGCTCCACTCACTGCAATTCATTTGTATGTGAATGTTGAAGACCAGGAAAAAAACAAGCTAATACAAAGTTCTGCATTCAGCTGCGTACAAAAGTTCAAGTTAGGTAAACTCTGACCTGCATCTCTGCACCCCTGAACTAGGCACTATGACAAGGAATAGCAAACCAGCCAGAAGTTAACAAGAGCAGGACATAGCTTCATAAGATGCATTTACTCTGACAGCACTTATATTACTGTAGATCATAGTGTCATTGTACTGCTGGCTGCTATTAGCCGTTCTACACTCCCTTTGGTAGACTCTTTACCTCTTGACCTCACTATTCAGTTGCAAGTCTCTGTCTAACTTTGAAGTTTTGCCAATAGTCACTGTCGCCTCAAATCACCAACTCCACCAATCAGTTTAAACGCCCTTTAGATAGCATGCTGGACTATGAAGCAATTAGCGCACATGCTCTGGCATACTGTGTTGTCTGTATTATTTGTCAGCCACATTACCCCAATATCTTCACACCAATTATTTTCTTTCTTCTCTTAACTATCTACTCATTTTAAGCCAACATGAAACTATAAGGTCAAAAAATATATAAATACGTATGCATATATTTTTTTATTTACCAATAAAAGAGATGTGAACGGTCCATTATTACTCTGTTTAATTGTAATGCATCTCTTGAGAAACTTTGAAAAGTTCTTTAATAAAAGTAATCTAAGAAATGAGCTGTATGACAATGTGAAAACATGATCAGGGCTGTCATTTTCTTGAATGAACACTGGACTGCTGTATTTGTATCCAACAATCAAACAAAAACTAATGTACTTGGGGGGGAAATCAGATTATTATTATTTTTTTTAAATACTCTCAGAGAATTGACAGGAGACTAATGGTGTTCACAGAAATATTTTGGAACAAAATCTTGTCCCCATGATGAAAAGCAATAGACAAAGAGGAGCCTTTTTTTCGGACTTATGTATGATCTCTCCATACTCCAATAACATCTTAGTCATCCTTTTATCCCTTCAAAAGCCTTCAAAGCCTTTAGGGTGACTGGAGGAGTTGTAACTCTCCTCTAAGGAGCTCTAGAACACGTCTCACCTATCAGAAATTATCTACAATCAGCTCTAAATAGAGACCGCTTGAGCTCATGTAGCTCAGAACAGGCTCAGAGTTAAAGCCATAGCTTTGTGGGCAGCGCTCTGGCAAAGTATAGCACTGATGTGCCTCAGATGAATCGAGTTCTAGTCCCCAGTTTGAGATCCTTTCCCTCTCTTCTCTCCATTGTCTTCTATCCATTGTCACTTTTAAAATAGATAGACCAGGCTCTGAGAAAAATAGTTGCTAAAATCATAAAAGTTAAATGGAGAGCAACAGAATGAAAAAGAACTCAGGGACACATCATCTTACAAATGCAGTGTTCATGGAGCAATACACTGAATAAGCACAGTCAGACGTTACATCTGCATTTATACACAGACCAACAAGTACTACATATTTGGAATTCCAAATTTTAGAGTGCTGACATTTCAACAGTTACTAGTTGCTAGCCATCCAATTCACCTCACTAATTGACTAGTCTGTTGTTGGACAGAAAGTTTTCAGAAAAGCTGGTCTAAGAATGCAGGTCTTCCCTTAGTGCTTCCTAGTATAAGGCACTTAAAAAATCTATTTGTCCACTATCCAAACTGCTTATCCACTTTACACTGTGTTTACTTTGAATGTGAGTAGTGCAACACAACGCGAATGATCAGTAGAACCATACTAAACAGTGATTCTGTCTGCACTGGATGTGGCGCAGTGGGACGCGACAAATCCCTAACAGTAAACTGATGCCCTATTCTATTTCTATAACTGCAAGTGAGTGCGCTACTTTTGACATGAAGGACAAATTAATTTACAACAGTGAGTTACTTTGTCGCATCCAGTGTAGACATGTTCTAGTTGTTGCAGTGTGATGTGACACGACAGCGGTCTCATTTGGTGTAGACACAGTTAGGGTCGTGGGGGGTTGGAGCCTACAGCTGGGCGATTTTTGCTATTCATTAGATGCTATTTACACTAAGAGGAAATAGCATATGTGACCCTGGACCACAAAATCAGTCATAAGGGACAATTTTTTTTAAATTGAGATTTGTACATCATCTGAAAGCTGAATAAATACAATTAAAATGTCCATTGATGTATGGTTTGTTAGGAAAGGACAATATTTGGTCGAGATACAACTATTTCAAAATCTGGAATCTGAGGGTACAAAAAAATTTAAAGTTGTGATGTGACACGACAGCGGTCTCATTTGGTGTAGACACAGTTAGGGTCGTGGGGGGTTGGAGCCTACAGCTGGGCGATTTTTGCTATTCATTAGATGCTATTTACACTAAGAGGAAATAGCATATGTGACCCTGGACCACAAAATCAGTCATAAGGGACAATTTTTTTGAAATTGAGATTTGTACATCATCTGAAAGCTGAATAAATACAATTAAAATGTCCATTGATGTATGGTTTGTTAGGAAAGGACAATATTTGGTCGAGATACAACTATTTCAAAATCTGGAATCTGAGGGTACAAAAAAATGTAAAGTGGTCATATGATGATGCTAAAAATAACATTATTTTGTGTATTTGGTGTAATGAAATGTGTTTATGCGGTTTAAGGTTAAAAAAGCACATTATTTTCCACATACTGTACATTATTGTTTCTCCTCCATGCCCGGGCTTTCTGAAAAGCGTCAATTTTTACAAAACTCATCGGTCTGAAAAGCGAGGTGTGCTCTGATTGGCCAGCTATCCAGTGCGTTGTGATTGGCCGAATACCTCAAGCGTGTGACAGAAATGTTACGCGTGCGTTGTGATTGGATGCCCTGTCCGGCCGGAGCGACGAGACAAAAACATGAAAACCCATTATAAACGAGGCATTTGTTGCATCCAATGGGGACATAATTATGGATTATAATGACTTATACTGTCTTTTTACGTGTTGCATCGCGCCGTGTAAACATAAAACCATGTCTGCATTTGTGATCTGAGAAATGACAAACAACAAGCGCTACTCTACACTGCTTAAGACGTATTTCCTCAGTGACCAGCATGGATCAGCTCTAGGTATGACGAAGCGGATATCGTCCTCTTTTTTGGAAGGCCAAAGTATTTTCGCTTTCACAACGAAACAGACAACGCCTTCACAACATGGCGGCAGCAACAATACTACAGCGAGAATAAAAGTTACACCTTTTTTTGCATGAACATTTGGGTGGCGTTATGCAAATCTTCCCACATCGTGAAGTAGACAGTGTTAGAACGAGCCGTTTTAGGTAGGCGTGGTTGACTCTTAACTTTTATAAAGAATATCTCTTTTGATTTGTGACTTTAGTCTTTGCAACTTTACAGATCTTCTTTATGCACCAAGAGCTTGTAACACTTCAAAGATAAAGGAAAAATTGAAATCGCATCATATGACCCCTTTAAACAGAGAAAATCGCCTTTAAAGTTGTCCAAATGAAGCTCTTAGCAATGCATATTACAATCAAAAATTAAGTTTTGATATATTTATGGTAGGGAATTTACAAAATATCTTCATGGAACATGATCTTTACTTAAAACCCCTTAACTGTCACCGTCCCACCTGTGGGACGCTTGGCACTCTTTTTGTTGTCCTTTTTCTCTATCAAATCTTTTGGTAATCATCATAAATCATATATCATTTGAAAGCTTAGACGCCCAAGATTCATCCTGTGAAAACCATTTTGAAATCAGACATTGCGTTACCATGGAAATGGTACTTTAAAATATTTTGTCGGTCTCCTCCCCCTTAGTGGCCGGTGTCAAGTGTCATATTACAAAATGCATTACGCTCTTTTACAATCAAAACTTTTTATAATCTTGACAAAAAACATATAATTGGAAAGGTCTGAGTCTCAGGATTATTTTGAGATAGCCATAATATTGACAGAGAAATCTAGACATTTGTGACAGAAAAATGCATAAAACATTTTTCAGAGTTTGGATGGCACCCGGTGGCTGTTTGTGGTATAACGCCCTAAATAAAATCTCACAGGAACCTCATTTTGTTTTCATATCAACTTCAAATTTGGAACATAATTTATTTAGACATAAGGCTTTAATTTTATACCAATTTTTGAGTAAAACTTGGTATGCAAAATATGTATTATATGTAAAATAAAATAAAATGAATATAATGCATTTTCTTTACAGTAAATTTAAACTACCATAACTTTTTGATACTTAAATATTATTTTTTTTACTTTTGCGATAATTTGCTGATTTTCTTCTTTAAAAAGAGACCAAATTTATGTCTGTATTCCAAAGTGTTCATTAATTACAACAATTTAAGTTTGGATAGTGCACCTGCATATCCTAATGATTTTTGGCATAGAATAAAATCGATAATTTTGACGCATACAATGCATTTTTTGCTATTGCAACAAATATACCCGTGCTACTTATGACTGGTTTTGTGGTCCAGGGTCACATATTTTCTTAGTAATACATGTTATTTACACTAAATGCAAATAGAAATGCAGTATTATTAGAGATATGCTATTTACAGTACATTAAGTGCAAATAATGATAGATTCTATTTACCCTAGGTAAAAATAGCAGCATTTTCTTTGCAATACGTGTAAATAGTAGATGCTGTTTATATTCACTGTAAAAATGGCAAATATTTACACCTCATTATTGTAGTACATTATAAAACAGTATGCAGTTATAATATGTTGAGTATAAATTATTATATTTCTTAAAATTACTAAATGGATGCTGCCCATACATTGCAGCATTAATCCAGGCCATCAAGTTAAATGTTATTTGTGCATTCCTGAAAAATGAGGATCTGAGCTCTGAGGAAGGAAAGACAAAAGTGTCTCATTGGAGACTCATAAATCATAAGGGTCGCATTACACTGTGAGAGCATGATTTGACTATGTAAATAAAAACCTGTTGATGGCTCTGGCAAAGTCAATCACAGTTGATAAATAAATGTGCAGAAAATTAAAAGAACACAATCAAATAAGTTATGATTACATTACAGCACACTGGAAAAGATTGAATTACAATTTCATTGGGAAAGTTTAAATTATCTTATCTTAACTTTTCCTTTAAATTAAGGTAATATGAGCTGAACTGACCAGTTTTATAATGAAAACACAATGACATTATGTTTGTACTTCTGGGCTCGTATTCACAAAACATTTTATCTCACCACTAAGAGTTCTCCTAAATAGCAGTAAAAGTTTTTAGCTAAGAGGTTTATCTTACAACCTATTCACAAAGCTGCTGAGACAAACTTTTACTAAGGAATAGAGAGAAGTCTTAAGCTAAGAGCAAGGACGGGGTTGACCTTGTTGCTATGGATGATGTCAACTATGCACACAGTGATTGGCTGATAGTGGAGGGGTCTCTGTTTTTGTCTCTGTATTTACTTATAGAAATATTGTAGAGTGTGATATTATGTTGACATATTCAAATAAAGGTTTAAAAATGCAGACTAAGTGTCACTAACGTAAAAGAAAACCAAACTGGACGCAAGAACAGCTGTTACTTCTTGCCCAACTGGTTAATGAAAACAAGGATATAATCAAAGGAAAATCTAGAGTTGGGATTACCTCCAAAACCAAAGGTGACACCTTTTTAAAAGCACATTATCGTCAAATGTTTCTAAAAATGTTTACGTTCCGAGGCAGATTGCCGGCAACAGCCACTGTAGGATAATTTGTCGTTTGGTCTTAGTGACTTCGGAGTCCTCTTCACTACTCAACATTTCACAGATTTAGGAGCTACTTTTAGAGCTAAAACGATTTGTGAAATACTCAGAGCAAAAATTTAGGAATCCTAAATTTAGGACTGACATGCCCATTATTTATACAAATGTTCTCCTAAATCGACGAGTTATGAGCTACTTTTAACCTTAAGATGTTTTGTAAATAGTTCTGCTCTTTTGCACTGTTAACGCCTGTTCACACCAATGAAGATAGCTATAAAGATAACAATGTAGCGTCTGGACCAATCAGACACACCATTTTTCATTTGATTTAACAAATCAATTATTCATTAGATTAACAAACATTCACAAAGCCCCGCACTAGGGACCCGCCCAGAGTCGGTGGTTCGGTTAGATTCTAAGATGAAGACATGAGCTAGAATGCTTCTGCAACTCTAAGTACGTGCCAGGCTTCGGCCTTGACCTTTCCATTCAATATTTCCCTTAACCAGGAAATTAATGTTCTTAGAATTGACAGACAGTTGACCCTGAGAGGTCAGCTAAATATCTACAGCAGATCTAAATATTTATAATTAATTATAACTAGTTATGATTAATTATTCATATTTCCCCGTGAGCTGATTCGCTACAATGATAAAGATATAGTTTTAAAAATCATTCTCAATATTAAAGAATAGCAGAGTCCACACCACAGCTATAACAATAAAGGCACAGAGAAATTATATTGTTGGAATCACTTTAGGAAAGATTTTTTTTCCAGCTGATGAACAATAAAAACACTGACACCCAATCAGAATCAATCCTGCTATAATGAGCTTGAGAATTCAAAGCGGCTGATGAGTATGCACTTATAAACAGACGATATCATCCGCTGGTGTGGACGCTAATATAGTTCTTTATAGTTACTGTTCTTAGTGTGAACAGGCCTTTACACATAAGTAGACAAAAGGTTATTTGCATTACAGTGTTTTCTTAGACAAAAACGATTAGTTAAAGTGCAGTGTAGTCATGAGAACCAGACTGAAAAACTTGTGTGCAATCCCTGGTTACATATGGAAAAATGTGTTTGTATCTAACCTGAAGCAGTGTCTTCAGTAGAAACAGCTGTTCTTTGACAGAAGAGCAGTCTTGAGTCATGAGTTTCAGAGTCAACTCATCCAATGTCACATGGTCTGACCTCTCCAGCCCCTGTTCCTTGCGCCCATCAAACGATTGCAAAATGCCACTTCTGTAGGTCAGACAGAAAGAAAGCGATCACAGAACATGTGCCAGATCAGCCAGAGGCCTCAACCTGCAAAATAAAGCTTTAGACAGGCCAACAATGCTGAGTTGACAGCCATGTAATCCAGAATCTCTCTGAATCTGGATATATAGGGCAAGCAGGGGCTCTGCCGAAAATGTGGCTTTGAGGATTTGAGAATGAAGCGATAGAGGCAAAGGACAGTTGTGTTCAGTGAAGTTTAAAGTTCTCATGTGCAGTGACTTTTCAGTGTCTATGATTATTCATGTTCAGATTTAATGCAACATGTGAATTTAGACATGCAGCAAAGAGACAAATTTGCCTTGTTAATCATATAAAACAGACACTGATGCACTTGTGGAGACTAAAGGCTGAAAACTGGAACCATAAATGACAAAATTTCAGAATAAAGACAGTTATAATATATGTATATATATATATATACAGTGGTGTGAAAAAGTGTTGGCCCCCTTCCTGATTTCTTATTTTTTTGCATGTTTGTCACACTTTAATGTTTCAGATCATCAAACAAATTTAAATATTAGTCAAAGATAACACAAGTAAACACAACATGCAGTTTTTAAATGAAGGTTTTTATTATTAAGGGGAAACAAATCCAAAACTACATGGCCCTGTGTGAAAAAGTGTTTGCCCCCTAAACCTAATAACTGGTTGGGCCACCCTTAGCAGCAACAACTGCAATCAAGCGTTTGCGATAACTTGCAATGAGTCTGTTACAGCGCTGTGGAGGAATTTTGGTCCACTCATCTTTGCAGAATTGTTGTAATTCAGCCACATTGGAGGGTTTTCGAGCATGAATTCCTTTTTAAGGTCATGCCACAGCATCTCAATAGGATTCAGGTCAGGACTTTGACTAGGCCACTCCAAAGTATTAATTTTGTTTTTCTTCAGCCATTCAGAGGTGGACTTGCTGGTGTGTTTTGGATCATTGTCCTGCTGCAGAACCCAAGTTCGCTTCAGCTTGAGGTCACGAACAGATGGCCGGACATTCTCCTTCAGGATTTTTTGGTAAACAGCAGAATTCATGATCCCATTTATCACAGCAAGTCTTCCAGGTTAATAATAAAAACCTTCATTTAAAAACTGCATGTTGTGTTTACTTGTGTTATCTTTGACCAATATTTAAATTTGTTTGATGATCTGAAACACTAAAGTGTGACAAACATGCAAAAAAATAAGAAATCAGGAAGGGGGCCAACACTTTTTTCACACCACTCTGTGTGTGTGTGTGTGTGTGTGTGTGTGTATATATTTGCTTATCTTTTTTAGGTTAGTTTTAACCTCCAATGGCTTAACGCCAGCCTACTAACAGTCTGTTCAAGGCTCATTGGAAAAATTTGACTTCAGTGGTTTACTATCACTAGTGTTAATTTCAACTGGAAACTGCAATGAATTGTATATATACTGTAGGTATGTTGAAAGGTATGCCATTGTTTAGTTTTTTCTGGCCTTAAACTCTTAGTCTCTTCCAAAGAAAAAAAGGTGTAAAATCGACCAGATTTTATGCTGAACGCCATTAGTTCAGATCTGTACTACTAAGTGTAGTACTAACCTGAAAAATATGACAATATAGTTGCTTACTTTTACACACTGTGATGAACACTGACACAGTTTACAACAATTTCACCAAACATCAAAATGCATGAACAAAAAGGTCACCTGTTTTTACGGCAGAACTGATCACGCCTGCCCCAGAGCTGCTGTCGTCTCCTCCTCTGAGTTGGCCAGCCATCTTTTTCAGAGCATTCATAAGGTGATGTCCCATCAGTGTCTACAACAGATAAGTACAGTACATCAGGAAGTAGTTTTGTGAGTGCTTTTGTGGGTGACTTCCAGAACATTTGTGCTTTCTAGAGTTTTGTGAGTTTGCTTACTGGCCCAAGTCAAACTCCTTTCTCTATGATATTTAGGTCTCTAGATATGGCTTGTGTCCCCTCCTGTAATATGAATCCATCGGATTTATTTGCCTGTTTTATCATTCACCAAGTAAGTCTAAGACAACATTAATATTGATAAACAGAAGGATAAACAAGACATACTATAAGGAAATACTGTACTGTATTTCATTCATTGGGTCAAACTATCAATAGTACAGGCATTGTTTGATATAGATATATACTGTATATATATATATATCTTTTTTTTTTTTTACTGAATAACCATAAAGGGATAGTTCAGCCAAAAATGAAAATTGTCATCATTTACTCATGCTTAAGTTGTAAAACTGTATGAATTTATTCTTCTGATAAATACATGGGAATAATTTCCTAAAATATGTGTAACCAAATATCTGATGGTCCCCACTGACATTCATAGTATTTCTTCCATACAATGAAAGTTAATGTGGACCGTTAACTGTTTGGTCACCCATATTCTTTGAAATATCTTCTTTTATGTTCAAAAGAAGAAAGAAATGCAAGCAGGTTTGGAATAGAGGTTGGCGATTAATCGGTTTAGCCGATTAATCGGCACCGATAGTTGATTGCCGGAACTATCGACTATCGGCAAAAATCCATGCCGATAGTTTTCCGGGTTGCGTCCGTTGCTTAAAGGGGTCATATGATGCGATTTAAATTTTTCCTTTCTCTTTGGAGTGTTACAAGCTCTTGGTGCATAAAGAAGGTCTGTAAAGTTGCAAAGACTAAAGTCTCAAATCCAAAGAGATATTCTTTATAAAAGTTAAGAGTCACCCACGCCTACCTAAAACGGCTCGTTCTAACACGCCCCCACATGTCTACGTCACGATGTGGGAAGATTTGCATAACGCCGCCCAAATGTTCACGCAAAGAAAGAAGGTGTAACTTTTATTCACGCTGTAGTATTGTTGTTGCCGCCACCGCCATGTCGTGAAGGCACTGTGTGTTTGTGTTCTGTGTGTTTCCTTGTGAAAGCTAAACTACTTTGTTTGGCCTTCCAAAAGAGGACGATATTCGCTTCATCATGCCTGGAGCTGATCCGTGCTGATCGCTGAGGAAATACATCAACTTCGCGTTGTGGATCGCCAGATCGGCTTTCATCGTGGACGAAGCGGAGTCCCGGGGTCGTCACATGTGGTTGCCGCAAGCTTGCCGCCGCGCCGTTCTCAAGCCCACCGGCCGCCGCTCACTCAAGCCGGCCGCCGCTAACTCTAGCCCCCGGCCTCTGCTCACTCTAGGTCTCCGGCCTCCACTCACTCTAGGCCACTGTGTGTGACGTTGTGTTTCATTGTGAAAGCGAAACTACTTTGTTTGGCCTTCCAAAAAGAGGACACGACTAGAAATCAGTGGTTAAGTTGTATTTACAACACTGTTTCAGAACAGTTCAACCCAAATATTCCGATGTGTCCAGAGCATTTTATGGAGGACTGTTTCCTGATCCTGGTAGAGTAGACTACAATGCCGGCTGTTCTGACTCACAGACTGTAAGTAAGTTTTTTATATATAAAGAATTTGCAGATCTGAGTGTAGAGTAGCATTTGTAGTTTGTCATTTCTCCGATCACAAATGCAGACATGGTTTTATGTTTACGCGATGCAATGCAACGCATAAAAAGACAGCATAAGTCATTATAATCCGTAATTATGTCCCCACTGGATGCAACAAATGCCTCGTTTATATTAGGTTTTAAGGTTTTTCTCTCATCGCTCAGGCCAGGACAAGGCATCACAATATGGCAAGGGGCGTAACATTTCCGTCACACGCTTGAGGTATTCGGCCAATCACAACGCACTGGATAGCTGGCCAATCAGAGCACACCTCACTTTTCAGACCGATGAGCTTTGTAAAAATCGACGCGTTTCAGAAAGGCGGGGCATAGAGGAGAAACAATAATGTACAGTATGTGGAAAATAATGTGTTTTTTTACCTTAAACCGCATAAACACATTTCATTACACCAAATACACAAAATAATGTTCTTTTTAGCAACATCATATGACCCCTTTATCCTGCTGAGAAGTGTAGGCAGAAATCACTGACACGTCGTATTGTTTATTTTGACACGTGAGGCTGCGTGCTGCACAGAGCGGAAACTTCAGTTGCGGATTTAAATGCAGCTGACAGAAAATCCTGCCTCGCCAGAGAGAGCCATTCACATAGCTTTCCATTAAATTACATTATATTTGTCCCAAATCATTGTTAACGTACATAACGACTTCAGATTGCACTTTCTCTTTTGAGTTTGCTTAGTTTTTTTTAAACACCAAACTTCAAACTCATACTTTGTTCATCCTCATGCTCAACTCATGCTATGGCTTTTGTGTAGATGTAGATGGCATGACTGCTGAAATAGTAACACTTTACAATAAGAGTCCATTTTTTAACATTAAAATGAATGAAAGCTGTATAAGTATTGTTCCTTGTTAGAGTATGTTCATTTCAACATTTACTATTACTAATCAATTTTAAAATTTTTCTGTACATTAGTTAATAAACTATGATCTTTACTAACTTTAATGATTAATATAATAATTAATTTTCATATTTTTTATTCATTTACAAAGTATGGTTCAGTACTGGTTTTTAAAAAAATAGAAAAGCATTATTTAATTTTTCATTCAGTATCCATTTTAAAAACTTGGATCCACTATTTAAAATATTGGGTGATTAATCGGTATCGTCCAGTGTGGTCCAACCTAGCTATCGGTATCAGTAAAATCCACTATCGGTTGACCTCTAGTTTGGAACAACTTAAGGGTTAGTGAATGATGACAGAATTTTCATTTCTGGCTGAACTATACCTTTAAGGAGAAATAAGAGCAGATCCACAAGTGAATTTACACTCCTACACGGACAGAACTACTGCCAGCTCTGTATTCAGTGTTCAGATACTGCTTTAGTAAATGCTCAAAGCTCACAATTCCACTAAAAACACAGGAGAATGACATCAAACTCTCTCTCATGTAAAAATAGCACAGTGATGGCATACAGTGGCGTACCGTATATCTGGGGTAAATCTGCATGAAAGTTTGTTGAGCCAGTCTTGAGTCAGTTTCCCTATATTTACATGTACTTAATTTAACAATATAAAAGCCTGAATTTGCATACAGTGGGGTATCAGTAGTTTATAAATTCAGCAAAATTCTTTATAGAAATACTTGTAAATATTTTTCATAACTGTTCAATGAGCCATACACAATTATTGCTCTTGCAGCTGTGGAACAGTCCTAAAGACACAAACTGTTTACAGGCCATAGGCAATTAAGGTCACAGTTGTAATAACTTAGGACCTTTCTGCTAACTCTAAAAAACACCAGAAGAAAGATGCCCAGGGTTCCTGCTCACCTGCGTGAACAAGCCATTGGCATGCTGCAGGGAGACATAAAGAGTGAATATGTGACCAGAGCAATAAACTGGCATATCTGTAATGAAAGACGTCTAAGACAGTGCTACAGGAAGACAGGAAGGACAGCTGATTGTTTTTGCACACATGTAACCCTGTGTCCCCCCAGATGTGATCAAGAATTTGCAAGTGGAAGAGTGGGTTACCACCCCCCACGAAATGAGAGGTGGTTTATTTATTTTTTATACCATCACTCACCGCTGTGTAAAGATGCATCTTCAGACAGGTCCAAATCCAACATGAGGTCCTCTTCCTCCAGGTCACATGACTCCACATTCTCCAGGTTGTCGAGAATGTCCTTAAATATAATATGTGAATAGAGAGTCATGCCAGGAGCCAAAATGAGAAGTGCAAACAAATTTAAGGATAAGGGTGGGTAATTTTAAAATGAGAAAGCAATGGGCAGAGTAGACTTCTCTGAAGGAGGAAGGAAGACAACTCATGCGTATTCAAGCGAGAAGCAGTTCTCATACATGATGGAAGTCACCTCCCCTCTCCACAACTCATCTCTCTCAGAGACGATTTAGTGCCAGCTGAGGACCTCTGTTAAATGACATTTCCCCATGACCGGCTATCTACTCACGGCATGACAATAGAGGAATACCCAGAAGGGAACAGGCGAAACATTGCAGGATAAAATGAGAGGTGTCTTGGAGTGGGCTGACTGTTTTTTATTTCATTGACAAATGATGACAACAATGTAAGTGTGAATCACACAAGTATAAATGTAAATTTCTCTTCAGACACACTACACAACAGAAAGGCTGAAAGCTTACATTTCATTCTTCTGTATTTTTTGCCCTTACCACCCATAAGACATTACCACTCTCAATATTGGATATTTTCAAC
Source organism: Sinocyclocheilus grahami (assembly GCF_001515645.1). NCBI lineage: Eukaryota > Metazoa > Chordata > Actinopteri > Cypriniformes > Cyprinidae > Sinocyclocheilus > Sinocyclocheilus grahami. Next base: position 776,883 of record NW_015505614.1, on the reverse strand, counting down.
TTACGCAGATTTCATGCAGATGCCTTAACTTTCCATACACTCCTTTCTCTGAACTCTTATCACCCAACTGTAAATTTTGTAACTCCCCCACTAATCTGAGACGGGATGGCGATTTGGTTTCAATTTTTAAAGAATGTTTTCAGCATCGGACTATACAAAGAACTACATTATAATTTCAAGATTACGCATACCATTTAACCTGTTGCTGGAAACCCTGCAGGCCATTTAAAATATACAGGTGTCTTTAGCCAGCTTACTTCTATTTCTTTTTTTTTTTTACATGTCATTGTTAATCAGCTCAAACCAGCTGGTTCACCCTTACATATAATTCCCCTACGGTTACTTAAACAAGTGTTCAATTTAGTGGGTCTGACACTTTTAAATTTGATTAATAAATGCCTTGAGTTAGGAGTTGTTCCTGACTATTTAAAACATGCCTCGGTACAACCCAGACTTAGAAGGCCTAATTAAGATTCTTCTGATTTATCAAATTTCAGACCCATTTCTAACCTTCCATTTTTAGCTAAATTTTTTTTGTTTTTTGCTAAAGTTTTTTGGTCGATTACAAAATCTTTGATACATTTCAATCAGGTTTTAGGAAATTTCATTTCACTGAGACAGCTCTTTTAAAAGTGTTCAATAATGTTCCTTTAGCTCAGTGGCTCTCAAAGTGTGGGGTGCGCCCGCCGGGTGGGGGGGGCACGAGTATTGCAGGGGGGGGGCGCGGGCCATCAGCAGAAAAAAGAAAATAATTAAAACAGTAAACAGCCAAAGGACGTAACTTAGAATGGGAGAGACCATAAATGAAGTCTATTATTCTCTCTATGCTATTTTTCAATGTCTCAAGTGATGCAGGTGTTTTTTTCCCTGTGTCACGGGTTCCCAGGCGAAGGAGCTTGAAGGAGTAAGAAGGAGGCAGATATCAAATAAACAGTCTTTTAATAAATCCACTTGGGAAAAACCAGGAGAAAACAACCTCTTTACATGACGGAGACAGGACAAAGAAACTGAGGAAAGGCAGGGCTATTTATACAAAACCAAACGATGGACTCATAAGATAATTAATGAACACAGGTGGAAACTAATGAACTAATCAAGCAACAAAGGAAAACTAGGTCAAGGCAGGGAGAACAGAAAAACACAACATACACGTGACACCCTGTGGGTTTTTGTTTTTATTATTATTAAAAAACAGAAATTTTTCATAATGTTTAGCGAAATTATTTGGTAGTCTGAGGTGGGGATTCAGGAAGGGGGGGGCGCCAGATTTTTTTTATAGGTTTAAACCCCCTTAACGCCCCCCGCGCGACCAAAAAAAGTTTGAGAACCACTGCTTTAGCTACCGACTCTGGGGATTCTGAAGCTCTGGTATACTTTTAGACTTGAGCGCTGCCTTTGACACTGTAGGCCACAAAGTTTTTCTGTACTGCTTAGAACAGCTGGTGGGCATTAGTGGTTCGGCCCTAAATTCATTCTAATCTATTTTACTAACAGTCTCAATCAAACATTGGCCATTTTCACTCTGGTACTGTCCCTCTGATCTGCGGGGTCACCCAAGGTTCTACGCTAGCTCCCATGTTATTTTCTCTCTATATGCTTCCACTTGGTTCCATCTTTGGTTTAGACCCTGTGGATGCTTGCCTCTTGGATGTTAAAGCATGAATGTCCCTAAATGTTAAAGTTTTTATTTAAATGTAATTTATTTAAATTTTTAAGTCTGAATGAGAGTTAAACAAAGAGTGTGGTGTTAACCCCTTCTGATTACCAAAGTATGCCAAACTTAAATCTTGGATTCTGGCATCTTATGTCAGGCCGTATGTGAAAAATCTGGGCGTTTTACTGGACAGTGCTTTAAAGTGTGATTGATTTAGGTTAAATTAATTTAGATTTAGATTAAACCATAAGGCTTGTATATTGTATCTCTATTTGGGGATCAGTCAATCTTCTCTAAACCATCTTCAAATGGTTCAAAATGCAGCTGTCAGAGTCCTAACAGAAGCTTGAAAGCATGAGCATATTAAACCTGTTTTATGGTCTTCACACTGGTTACGCATGCTCTATAGGATTAATTTTATATTGCTCTTATTGGTTTTTAAATCTTTAAATGGTTTAGCACCATTATACCTCTCTGACCACCAACCAGCAAGAGCTCTTAGGTCAGCCAATTTAAGGCTCTTAGTGGTTCCTAAAACAAGACTAAAGTCTAGGGGTGATTGAGCATTTGCCATAGCCGCTCCGAGACTTTGAAATAGTCTACCTATTTAAATCAGAACTTCTCCCACACTATCCATTTTTAAATCTAGGTGGCTTATTATCCATGATTTAAAACTGATTCACTCCATGGTTTGTGGTTTTATTTGGGACTTTGTCTCTGTCTCAATTCTGTTAATGGCTGTTATTTAATTTTGTTTTAACTGTGCTTTGCAAATAAACTGAGATTAAATTGAAATTGAATTTATAAAATAGCTTCAGAAATATGTACGTTTCTACACTGTCTATGTTACTACTCAGATAGGCAAGTTTGTGATTGATTATGCTGCGATAACATGGATTTATGGATTCCGTTTTCAATTGTGAAATGTATTCATTTTCAAATTAAACTGTTATGGACTTGTGGTTATGCAAAAATTGTGGTTATGCATAAATACAACATGTACCCATGTATCTCCTTCACCAGCATGGATATAAAAAATAATAATTATGACTCATTCTGCACTACAAAGTCTCGTTAGAAACGTCCCCTACATTATAAAATCACCTTGCCAAAGTCAACATTAATGAGTGAGAGAAATCAGCAAGTGTGAGTCATTGGTGTTTTTGGGTGCATCTTAATCAGCACTCTAGTTCAGCAGTCAAGGCACTGTTCAAGGAGTTGGCCATTTTAAGGGCTGTCTCAATAGCAAAATTCAACACATCTAGTTAACGTTTGCACGTTGACGTTGTACATAGTCACGTCACCGGAAATAGAGTGATCACTGTCCCAATGTGTAGTGAGCCAGGGTCCTTACCAGTGACCTACCTGTAGATTTGTGTACATGGCATACTGCTTCACGAGCTAGGGAGCTTATTGATAAGCAACCTTTGGCTCTTCTACCCCTAACCTTAAGTTGGTTGAATTAAATAGCTTGATTATCCTCCCTAAATTATAAATAACACCTACATCCTACTAAAGCTACATTTGAAATCAGTCACTTGTTCACTGCTTTACTATTTCCTTGAATAGTGCACTATATAGGACAGGTTTCTCAAATGAGGGGTTGTGAACCCCTTGGGGTTTATGAAAGAACTGCAGGGGGTTTGTAAGTTGACAAAAAGCTAATTAAAGGCAGTGTAGGGGATTCAGTTCAAAAACATTTTTTGTTATGCAGGTTGAAAGTCTCTTCACACCCTGATAGCAATCACTAAGTTAAGTTGTCTAAATGTATTTATGTCATCTGTGAAAAGCGTAGGACCATAAAATGTTCGTCCAATCATATCCCTCGGCCCGAGGGCTACAATAGGCTGTTCTACCTGCCTGTTAACCTATGTATTCACATACCTCTGTGCACCCTGTTTGCGCAAACATGATACGTCATCTGCCTGTTCCATTACACTATTGCAGACCGAGCAATAATGGAAGACGTTATTATTGTAATATAATGTGCTTTGTACTGTAATGTTTTCTCACTGGTGAATGAGACATGAGGTAATCTGGTAGCATTGCATTCAACCCTCCACCAATGCCATCTCTCATCGTGTCGCTGGTTAGCCTCTAGTCTGCCTGTACATGTGTTTTGGAGGAGAGTGATTTGCAGGGAGGGTGGGATCTTATGCTTTCAAATCTAGCTTGCTACTGCTAGCCTAGGAAATCACCTATAGGGCTGCAAGTCGCATAAAATTTGAAAGCATGATTTGGTTTGAATTGATTTTTGGAGTGAAGACACTTCTTCTGAGATGAAATGTTTATCATATCACAATCACCATACATAACAAAACAATCTTAATATATTTTAGAATATTTATATTGTAAATAAAAAACAAAGTAAAATAAATACAGTTACAGTGTAATTATACATTTAAGTACTGAGTAATATTAATTAACTACATGTACTTACTATATGGTTAGGGTTAGGATTAGGGTTTGGTTTAGGGTTACTTGCATGTAATTATGCATAATTTATTGTTATTATAATAGAAAGTGCATGTAACATATGTAACAAGGACACCTTAAAATAAAGTGTTACCAAATATTTCATGTGAAAATGGGTTTCAAAAAATGTTCAGGAACTAACAAAAAAAGTTCAGGAACCCCTGATATAGGGGATAGGGAGCAATTCAGAAAGTATAAATATACTTTAATTTGTGTTGAATTTGCTTTTGCTTAAATGCAATATCACACCTACAGTCGTGCGCAATGGCTCAATATCAGCATGAGACCTCGTGCTGCCAGTTAATCACAGTCGTGCTGAGCCATATCACACTCCTACTTGTGTGATATTGCTAAGCGTGTTATGAAGCAGGTCAAACAGTTCGACAGCCTCGACAAACAGCACTGACAAGAAGAAGAGATGATAACGGTGCCATGCACCAACATAAATTCTTTATAGAAGAATTCTTTATAGACAACACATCATAACCACTACCAAAAATGTATTATACAAATGCTATAGTTTTATATTAAATCTAATAGGGGCAATCTATTTTACTAGTATCATACATTAATGTTTTTTTCCCCCATTTTTGAGTGCAGGCTGACAGCTGGAGGATACAAATGCTATAGTTTTATATTAAATCTAATAGGGGCAATCTATTTTACTAGTATCATACATTAATGTTTTTTGTTGTTTTTTTTCCCCCATTTTTGAGTGCAGGCTGACAGCTGGAGGAAAAAAAACCCTGAGTCCTGTAGCGTTTTCCAAATAGAAGAGTGAAGAGTGTATGGTTTATCTGAGTAGTAAACACATTTCAGTCTGTGTGCTAAAACTGATGCCCATACAGCCATTACAAACTCTTGCTCATGTGATATCGCTTTATTACACTCTAAAAAACGTTGGGTTATTTACTGTACCCAGTATCTGGGTTAACATGTTGGGTCGTTTTGTTGGGTTATTCCTTTGTTTATTGGGTTATTTCTATAACAACGCAACCAGTTGGGTTAAACATTTTAATTCCAACTGCGACAGATGATACAGCAGTAAATTAATGTGTGCGTTATGTTGTTTTTTTTGTTACAAAGTGTCTTTAAGCCCTGACACAGTAATATTGCGGTTTTTCCTACGAGTATGTTTACATCTCCCCTGTCGACTGATATTTTAATCCGTTATCTGCACTCTTGACTTGACTAACGACACGAGCGCTCTGAAGTCGATCAATTTCAAACCTATAAAAAACGTTTTTCTTACTTTTTCTGTTCGTCTCGACAGTTTTCAGGAAAATTTTACATATATTTCAGATATTTGACCAACGTGCTCGTCTTGAAGACCAGGAGCCTCTTCATCCGGAGTGAAGGTATGTCGCCTTTTTATTCAAAACTACATGTCCTACATGTCGTCTGGAAACTACAGCGTAAAATTAAAACACTTCGAAACACAGAAATGAAACGCTTTATCTCTGGAAAGTTGCTTGTTACCAGAGCAATCATGTAGTGATTATTTTTCACAGACAGAGGGCGCTGTGACCTACACTGATTACACGCGCCGCTACTTCAGATATGAAGAACTGAATATGGAAGAGAGCGGAACATTATTATCATCAATTATCAAAGTACACCATTATCGGTTTCAAGGTATAGTCACATAATAAACGTTCTTGTTAAATAAAATTAATACTGTTTGTATGTACTATATAATAGGGTCTGAACAGGACGCTGGATTTTACACAATTTCTAACGTTAATAAAAGTCCCACTGTCAAAACCCTATACGTCTTAACTATACCACTTGGGAGAAAGTACACCCCGAATCGATATGGATAAATGATAATACAACTAGATAATTGAACATGCAACAATTACATTTTCAGAATGTAATTACATCTTATGCTCAAAAAGAGGCTTAAATGCAAAATAATAAGGCTAATTAAAGATCCATTTCCAAAAGCACAAACATATAATCACATTTGAAAAGTTAAAACAGTTTGTATTGTATTTACACGGTATGTAACAGTCTGTGAAAATGAAAATATTAAGTACACTAAAAATTGGTTTAAAATATTTGTTAAGTAGTTGATATTGATTTCTGTACTGTGTTTATGTGAAGTCATAATCTTGGTATAATGTAGTAGGCTACTGTTTTGATTTGTTTGCTATTTGGAATGATTTATGTTTAATATTTTTCATAACGTGATTTTTGGTGTCCTGTATTAAAAACAGTTAGTTAATTAGAATAATATATGGAACCCACAAAACCATAAAAAATGTCTCGGTTCACTTTGTTTCAATTGGTAAATAATAACAAGTGAGATTTTAATTATATTTTGAACACTGACGTAGGAAATGTCGTCGTCTTATGTTAATGTTTGAATTTAACTGTTCCTTTTCTTTGTTAATTTTAGATTGCTCTGGACTAAGGTATATTATACCCACATGTCAGGGATGGATAGACTCGCATATTGCAAGATAGAGTCTAGGATCTTTCGGATATTTATTCTGGTGAGAAAATCCTGCTCTGTATTTTCATGCCAAATTGTAATATTTTACATTATGTACTGACAAGCACACCAACACACACTTAGGGACAGTTTTACTAAACAGGGCAAATTAGCTACAGAGTGCAATTCCAAAACAGCGCTGATGGGTGTGGAAATTTATGTGGGTGATTTACTAACGATGCGCAAATTAAAGAACACAGATGCAACATCTAATTTACATATCGACCAATGCAATATACCAAGAACAGCACAAATTAGCGTAGTCGCAAATAAAGAATAAAGAAATAAATAAGCCACAGTAGGCTACGTTGAAAAGAACTGGAGGCCAAGAAATGAAGGGTTGCAAGCAGTTTTGATAGACCTGGAATTGCGAGACTCCTAGTTGAAGGTTCCAAGTCATCTTTTATTTCCTGAAGCAAATTAAAAATAACATGGCTTGGCAAACAATATGTTCGGACAATGTGTTCTTCTGCCATTCCAAATAAATTAATACATGCGGAAAAAATCTCCCTTCTACCACACGCTCTCTGTTCTCTGCGGTGCCTCCTCCAGCAACAATAATTGCAGCCATTTCAAGCGCAAAATAGTTTAAGACATGCTTTTTTGGGGCGTCAAATAATGGCGCAAATGCCAGTAATTTGACGAGCGCAAACGTTAGTAAAACGCATTGCATGATTCATTTGAATACTCTCCTCCTATAAATTTAGCGTCTGAAAGGGAAACCCCTGCAAATGCATATTCAGTAAGGTCAGGGGCAAAAATAACTATCCACGCCTTTTCAGTGCTAATTCTTCACAGTGCGTCTTTAGTAAAAACTGACAGTACTATTTTACCACCAAAAGACGTTTTGCGCTGGTGCCAGCTGTTAGTAAAACTGGCCCTTAAAGGGGTCACCCAAAACTGAAACTTTTTTTATGTTCATGTTATTCCACATCTCCATGAGGTTTTTTTTCTGCTGTACACAAAAGATATTTTACTTTCATAGTATGAATAAATACACATTCTTCAAAATCTACTTTTGTGTTCAACAGAACACAGAAACTCATACCGGTTTGGAACAACTTGAGGGTGAGTAAATGATGACAAAAGTTCAATTTTTGGGTGAACTATCCCTTTGAGAAAAATCACACAAACAAGAGCACTGTGAAGGTGTCTTTAAATAGCTGAGTTAAGGCTGCTTGTACCTGCTCAAAGTTCTCTGTATAGAAATTCAGCATTAAACAGTATGTAAAGACACATAAAAGCTACTTTCAGAAGTGCATCTGTGCCATCTTTGTAATGTGAATTTTGCATTAGACTCTAGATCAATCTAGATCAGGTATGAGACCACAGATAACCACATCATGCTGATATAGAGTCTAACAGCATGATTACGAGTGTGATATATAGTTTTTACATAACTTAAATTTCATTCTATATGTCACTGACACACTGTCATTACCACCCACTATCATAACAATGTAACCTGCAGAAGGAGTTCAAAAATTCCCACACCTGTCTATAATGATACAAACACCACTCTTGTAACACTCGGCTAATCAAATTGATATATAACAGACATTAATCCATTATTACAACAGTAAGAAGTCAAACGAAAGACTGCTACCATGGCTTAAAAAAAATTGTATTTTTTCCCTTATTTTCCCCATTCTTGTTCGGTGATTAATCCATTGTTCTTTCTATTTAAGATGGTCTTTGGAGATTGATTTATCTCGTAAAATGAAACAATTGCAAGTAACCTAATGTGATAAGAAAGTGATTAATAAGACAATTTCAAACAATTATTTAATTTAATAGAAGTTTTTGCAACTTTAAATGTAATAGAAATAAAGTGTTTTCAAAATATTTGTATGCTGTATATTATTATTTACATAGCAATACTAATACTAACAATACTTCTGCTACTACTACTATTAATAATAATAATACCAGGATGGTTAAAGGAACATTTTGGCCAAATAACCCAACAAATTAGTTATTTTATAACCCAATGCATTGGGTTACTAACTTACTACCCAATCCATTGGGTTAAAATAACCCAACATTAGGTAGGTTCTATAGTAACCCACCATTGGGTTATCTGTTGGGTCATTTTTAACCCAACTATTTTAAGTGAGTACAATCAGTGATGCCAGTCCCTTTCATTTATTTTTTATTTTTTTCATTTCTGCTGTAAGAAACATGGCCTTAACAGTAAAACCTAACTATTCTAGATACATATCACAGACTATCGACTGAGCCAAGGTTTTATGATTTATCCATGAAAAGATGAAGTGGGCAGATAAAGTTTCAAACAAGGTCAAGCAAGTGCTTGCCTAACTTATCAATAAGAAAATCAGATCTTGACAGTCAAAACTAAATAATGTATTTGGGAAAGATCATTATTTATAGTCTCTCTTTTCTCTAGCTCTCAAAGCAGCCTCTTTTCCCTCTGCCCAAGACACAGGAAGCGCTGCTGAATGAGCTTTACTGTCTGCTCCATGTTTGGCCTTTCTCTCCCATCAGACAGTAATTTGCTATTTCTTGGTGTTTTTTTTCATTAAGGCAACAAAAGGCCATTTCTCATACAGCTTCCAAGCCTTCACACAAAGGAGCTACAGCCTTTCAGACATGGCCCAGATGTGACCGGCTCTATTCAAACATACATACAATTACCTTGCTAGCTGCTTACACCAAGGAAGCTTGCTTTTCAGGACTAACTTTTTGATAAATAAATCATATATTTATGTCTCACCAACAAGCAAGATATGAAATACTGTATGGTTTAAACTCAAAATGTTATTTTACATTTGATTACCTTTTTGCAGTTTGGCATTTAATTTTAATTTGCACATTCATTTCTGACATTAATTTCTCTTTTTAAAAAAATCCTTTCCATTTTATTTTTATAATTCAAGCCTTTCTTAAAATACTTCAAGAAAGGAATGTGTTCAAAAGCATATTCCGTTTTCTGTGAAATCCACAATCTTGTCTATCAATTTTAATTTTGCTGTATTGTAATGATTGCAAGATGATAGCTTTGTTTTGGAAGATTGTTTCTAACTGAGCTGGTGCAATGTGGTAGACTTGTAATACCAACTTGATTTTTGGAACATGAAAATCATCTTACTGGCATCATTCCTTTAGTGAACTGCTGGATGTCACTCCAAGAGTCTTCACAAAAGGCCCTTATGGGACAGTTAAGGTTTACATGAGAAACACATCTAAACCTTCATTGTTGGATTTCTTAACATTGGTGTGAAACAAAACAGAAAATATCACACAGCTGACAGATTACCACAGAGAAGGTGGAAAATTGGTTTTTAGTAGCAGCTTTTAGAAGCAGAGGGAGTAGAAGAGAACGTCTCTAATCAATATTTCAGAGGGGTTATGGTGTCAGTGGCATGTGACCATCTGAACACACTGTACTGAAATTCTGTAGCACTCTAGGTAGTGGTTATAGGGAAGGAGACGAGGGGGTGTTGACTTAATGTATGGTAGACTTGTAATACCAACTTGATTTTTGGAACATGAAAATCATCTTACTGGCATCATTCCTTTAGTGAACTGCTGGATGTCACTCCAAGAGTCTTCACAAAAGGCCCTTATGGGACAGTTAAGGTTTACATGAGAAACACATCTAAACCTTCATTGTTGGATTTCTTAACATTGGTGTGAAACAAAACAGAAAATATCACACAGCTGACAGATTACCACAGAGAAGGTGGAAAATTGGTTTTTAGTAGCAGCTTTTAGAAGCAGAGGGAGTAGAAGAGAACGTCTCTAATCAATATTTCAGAGGGGTTATGGTGTCAGTGGCATGTGACCATCTGAACACACTGTATTGAAATTCTGTAGCACTCTAGGTAGTGGTTATAGGGAAGGAGACGAGGGGGTGTTGACTTAATGTCTTTTGTATTTTTTTGTTTGTTTGTTTTTAGAATTTTGCAGCAGACAACTAAAGAAAGAACCTCAACTAAATAGAGCCTTCCTCATGACAAGGTCTATTGGTCTACAATTACAAGAGATTGATATAACAACAACAAAAAATAGTCCCGATTAAAGCATTAGCTCATCTGAAAATAAAAAAACAAGTGGCTTTTTATTTCTTAATTTTGAAGAATTGCACTTTTTGCTCTTGTCCATGCAATTACTATGAATAGGTACTAACACTTCATGCTTAAAAAAAAAAAAAAAGTACATTGAAAGTATTATTGAAGTAGTCTACATCTCAAACAAATTTAAATAAGGGATAATGTACATCAGCAAGTTATTATTGCAAAGACACTGTGAATAACATCCTGTATCACCCTGAATGTTTCAAAAACCGGTTTTGTAACAAGCATTATAATTCTGCTTTGTGTGTGTGTGTGTGTGTGTGTGTGTGTGGATTGGAGAAATCCAGTGAAAATGAGCTAGTTCAGTGCGCACCTGACAGCTCTGTGCTGGGGCAGCTGCCTAATCGCCTATGGCATTGCCTGTTGTTCTTCCATGCAACACAAAGAGAGAAGTCATGGAGGTCATTCACGCTGCTCTTTTCCATAAAATAGATGCAAACTGGAACTAAGGCTGTCAGGCTCTAAACATTACCATTTAAAATATGGTTTGGAATGACATGAGAATGATTTATGAGCTATGAATTGTGGCAGAATTTTCACTTTGGGTAAAATATTCCATTAACGAAAAAAAAAATCATTCTCTTTGCATTATTGTCATAAAGTATGGCACATCCTCCCTGTTTGTTGTATTTACAAGGATAGTTACTCAAATAGTTGCTTATCTGAACTTGTGAAACTACTGTACTGTGCACAGTGCCATTTGCTCAACTCTGTCAGGTCCCTAATGCCCTGTAAATATTGATAATCTAGCACTGTTCCAGAGGCTGGTATTCTTTAAGCCTTATCTTATTGAGTAAAAGCTACTCAACCAAAGCAACTTAAAAGTTGACCTCATTTAATGAACAAGCCAGAAAGACCTCACAATGGAACAAAAAGTCCAGCCCTAAAGAAATTATTTATTGAATAAATTCTGCATCCTGCATCAAGTAGGTCTAAGTTGATCTAACATATGTTTTAATTAATTTATTCATTCATAATGTTGATTTATGTAGCAAATGAGAATTATTAAAGTTTCAAAATATATTTTGAGACAAAGATTTAGGCAATGACTTTCCGTTTTCTTTAAGTTAATTAAATCAATGGTTTTTCAATAGAATAAAGAAAGTTAAAGTATAGTATTTTGGGTAAAAGCGTCCTTATTGTTGGGGTCAACAGCAAAACAATTGACAAGATGATAAATAAATGGCTGACTTTCCTGTTTTTTGACATGACATGGTTAGATTCAAATGGTTAATATAATTTATTAAGTTAGGGGTGGAGATGATCTATATAATAATTATGATTCATATTTATAATGAAACAATTACACTTAATATTATATTAAATCAAATATAAATTGTTGGTTCTGTGAAGCCATATTAACTTATTATGAGATCACATTCAAGCATTTTAAGAAGCTCTCAGAATATATATATTTTTAATTGTGTTTTTCTGTATTTTTAAAATGAACACATTTTAATGACAAAATAAAAATAAATTAAATATTTTTTTATTTATCAAAATAAACATAGTAGAAACTTTTCTAAAATGACTTTTTTAAAAGGGGTTTTAGATTATGCAATACATATTACACAAGCTACATTATTTGACACAATACTAGGGGGCCCCATGCTGATGAGCCTTTTGCCCCGAGTGTGGTATAAAAGGCCCCCCTCGCCATCTCATACATATAAATGATTTTTAAACAAAACAAATGACTTTAGGATTTATTATTTTCTCACAAAATGTGTTATTCCATCATTGTTCAATAAAATTGTCTGCAATCATGCACTACAGAAAAGCCGTTTTCCTTGAGGTGTGCTTTTAACCCTATTGTACCCTAAAAATTTTATACAGTGGGGGGAAAAAAGTTACTTACTGTTGTTTATAATTAAAATCAAATGCTGTAGCAAACTTGCAGAGTCTTTTGGAAATGGTTATAGATTAGGTTTTGCCTTCAGGAAAGAATTTTTTTTAAAAAAAAGAGAAAAACGTGTTATCTTAATGGATTCAGTGCCACAGTGAGGAACCTCAAGTGACGCTTGGCAGGCAACAACAACAACAGACGGTCCTGGAGAACTAGAGAGATGCATCAAACTTCTAAACAGCCCAAATGACTAGACATTGTTGAGCAAGTAGCATTGAAAGCCCATATGATGAGAGCGAAAGTAAGAAGGGGCCAAAAGAGAGAATAAGAGAGTAAAAGAATGAGAGAAAGAACGTAGTCACGTATAATGTCAGTGTCTCTCTTGCTTCAACAATCTTGTAGCAATTCCCCATGTTGGAAACACGCTACCCTCTAGCGGAGCACTGCCACATCTGACCTGTTATTGTACTTGTTCAGGTTTGAGGAGATCAGGTTTGCTGACTGCTATTTTGTTGTTTAATGTTTATTAATAACAACAGCAATGTTTTGACATGTCCTATATGAAAATCAGTTTGATCAAAGTCTAGTTCATTTTTCCCAGAATATAAAGACTGAATTTAAAATACATCCTCCATAAATTTTTGTCAACATTTATGAGAAAGCTATCACATGGCTTCCTATAATTTTAGCTGGTTTGGCTACTCAGTGTCTGAGACACATCACTTTGAAACAAACTTGCATGACTTAGCATAGCCCAGGTCAGTGAGCAGGTGCAGACACACAGCACACTGGGTCAGCTGAACTGTCTGAGGAAATATACATAAGCAGTCGGGAGGAAATCATCCTTTCTGTTTGGCCAAACAACCATCTCTAGGAGGAGTCCTGGTTGTTCGTCATTCCATTAAGAATGGGAACCTTAAATGCAGTCGAAATGTTTTCTTAGCCTTTCCTAGATTTGATGGCTTGGTTTTTGCTCTGATATGTATTTTCAGCTGTTAGACCTTATAGAGGCATGTACCTTTCCAAATCATGTACAATTAGCTGAATTTACCATAGGTGGACTCCATTGAATGTCTACAAAAATGTCAAAGAAGATCCAGAGAAATGGAATGCACCTGTGCTAAATTTCAAGTGTTGAACAAAGGGTTTGAATATTTACGTCAATGTGATATTTCAGTTATGTCTATTAACTAAAGTTATTACAAATCTGTGAAAAAATAATGTAAAGCTGCAACAAAAAAATGGAACCACTACAGCAAAATTGACAGTAAACCTCAATATTCACCTTAAAGACCATGTTTCTGCAAAATCCGACCACAGAGAACTCCACAAAGCCAACACGCATGAAAAGCTGCAATTGCTAAAACTTCTTATAATGCAAAAAGATGGTGTCAAGATCATAAAACCTGGACAGAAGGAGTACCAAGATGAACTTCAACATACGCCCTGACCTTACTTGAATATTATCAAACCACTGTGAGAAGTTTGGGAGAGAAGTGTGAGAAGCCAATTCCCTCCTTTATCATCTCTGAAACAACTGATAGATGTTCTGATTCAAAGGGATTCAACATTCAAAGGGAGACTATTCAGAAGTTGTATGAATATATTCTAACAAGGATGGAATCTGTATTAAGGGCAAATGGTGGTAAAACACCTTAATAAAGAAATATGGCCTATTTACCAGGTGTTCACATTATTTTGTCCGATCCCTGTATATCACAATATACTAGTTACAATACCAAAGTATTATACAACATTATTTATTATTATTAGAAATCTCACAATTCTTGACATAAAAAATAAAAATATCAAAGAAAAAATATAATACAACATAAAATAGGTCTAAAGTAATTACTTGAGACAATTAAATGGTCAATAAAAATTCAATATACAAATAAAATTGGCTTGAATTCTCTTATATGCTCAAAAACAACTCATACATTAGTTTATGATTAAATCTGAAGAAAAGCAATAAAAAATGCTGAATAGCATTTTAGTCTAAATGGCAAAATGACAATAACTACATAATTATTTTCATCATTGGTACATAACCTGTATGTAATGTCACACACAATGCGCAGTAAACGCTTGTGCAGTGTAAATTAAGCCTAAAAGTAGGCCTTCATATCATCAAACTGTGGCATCAAATATCCACAAAATGTCTCTTTCAGACCAGTCACTTACTTTAAGTGGCAGTCATCAGAGCTAAATATAAAAATTATTAAATATTAGTTAGAAAAGTAGTGATAGGAATATGCAAATGTTGTTACATTTACACCAATTAAATGATTTGGAATATGGCTTAAATACTGAAAGATAAATAGCATTATAGGGAGAGGAAATTAACAAGCTATCATTGCTATAATGGAGGATAAAGGCTAACGCTGTAAGCATAAATGCAGAGTCATTCTCTCGTCTGACTTTGATTTCACCTCATTGTTTACTGACTGCCATGAAGCTGACAATCTGATCATCTGCTTCCAGGGGAAAGACGAATGAATATCAGCAGGAGCCAATTTGGAGTACTCTCAGTATTATGATGCATAATCACAGATGCACATTCAATAACTCAACCGGACAGCCTTACCCAGCCCATCTCTGGGCTATAAACACAAGACAGACTCACTTTAACCACACAAAAAAATCAGCAGTGCTGTCAACATCACAATAACTGAGATTTTAAATGCCAACCATAAAGCACACCGATCCAGAAAAGCTTTAGCAGTGCATTTCAGGAGCTTGCAAACAAGACTGTAGAGTGTTGTCTAGAGGAGTAATTCTTTACCACAGGGCTAAAGACCACTAACGGGGACTGCTTAAGGAGTTGTGCAAGCAAGATAAGAAACTAATATTAAAACTTTAAAACAATAATCCACTAAATATGAAACTGTTTATGAAAAAATGTTTGTGTTGTTGTCAGTTAAAGTCTTTGGACTCACCATGCTGTTGAGATCAGAGTCAAAGCTTCCACAGGGGTGTCCAGAGCCTCCCAGTGCCTCCATTCCCTCCTCGTCCCACATGTAAGTCCCTCCAGAGCTGTCTGAGGGTGACAGGTCCAAAGACGATCCATGAGGAAAATCACCTAAAGGAGACAACGTCTCATGCTCAAAGCCATCTTTACCAGCTGAAAGAAAGACAATATACTGAGTTAGAAAGGGTAATATAGCTGTTTTTTTAAGTAATCTTAGTGACAATATTACATTGCACATACCTGCACTTACAACAATCTTAGTGACAATATTACATTGTACATACCTGCACATACAATTGTCGATTTATATATTTTTATTCCTTATTTACTTGTTCTATTTTTTATTATCTGTGTTTTTTGTTCTGTCACTGTCATTCTGTTCCACTGTGGAAGCTTCTATCACGAAAACAAATTCCTCGTATGTGTAAACATACCTGGCAATAAAGCTCATTCTGATTTTCTGATTCTGACATACAGGTGCATCTCAATAAATTAGAATGTCGTGGAAAAGTTCATTTATTTCAGTAATTCAACTCAAATTGTGAAACTTGTGTATTAAATAAATTCAATGCACACAGACTGAAGTAGTTTAAGTCTTTGGTTCTTTTAATTGTGATGATTTTGGCTCACATTTAAAAACCCACCAATTCACTATCTCAACAAATTAGAATACTTCATAAGACCAATAAAAAAAAACATTTTTAGTGAATTGTTGGCCTTCTGGAAAGCATGTTAATTTACTGTACATGTACTCAATACTTGGTAGGGGCTCCTTTTGCTTTAATTACTGCCTCAATTTGGCGTGGCATGGAGGTGATCAGTTTGTGGCACTGCTGAGGTGGTATGGAAGCCAAGGTTTCTTTGACAGTGGCCTTCAGCTCATCAGCATTTTTTGGTCTCTTGTTTCTCATTTTCTTCTTGACAATACCCCATAGATTTTCTATGGGGTTCAGGTCTGATGAGTTTGCTACCAGTCAAGCACACCAACACCATGGTCATTTAACCAACTTTTGGTGCTTTTGGCAGTGTGGGCAGGTGCCAAATCCTGCTGGAAAATGAAATCAGCATCTTCAAAAAGCTGGTCAGCAGAAGGAAGCATGAAGTGCTCCAAAATTTCTTGGTAAACGGTTGCAGTGACGTTGGCTATGAGCTTCTCCACCCTTCCTCCAGACTCTAGGACCTTGGTTTCCAAATGAAATACAAAACTTGCTCTCATCTGAAAAGAGGACTTTGGACCACTGGGCAACAGTCCAGTTCTTCTTCTCCTTAGCCCAGGTAAGACGCCTCTGACGTTGTCTGTGGTTCAGGAGTGCCTTAACAAGAGGAATACGACAACTGTAGCCAAATTCCTTGACACGTCGGTGTGTGGTGGCTCTTGATGCCTTGACCCCAGCCTCAGTCCATTCCTTGTGAAGTTCACTCAAATTCTTGAATCGATTTTGCTTGACAATCCTCATAAGGCTGCGGTTCTCTCGGTTGGCTGTGCATCTTTTTCTTCCACACTTTTTCCTTCCACTCAACTTTCTGTTAACATGCTTGAATACAGCACTCTGTGAACAGCCAGCTTCTTTAGCAATGAATGTTTGTGGCTTACCCTCCTTGTGAAGGGTGTCAATGATTGTCTTCTGGACAACTGTCAGACCAGCAGTCTTCCCCATGATTGTGTAGCCTAGTGAACCAAACTGAGAGACCATTTTGAAGGCTCAGGAAACCTTTGCAGGTGTTTTGAGTTGATTAGCTGATTGGCATGTCACCATATTCTAATTTGTTGAGATAGTGAATTGGTGGGTTTTTGTTAAATGTGAGCCAAAATCATCACAATTAAAAGACTTAAAGACTTAAACTACTTCAGTCTGTGTGCATTGAATTTATTTAATACACAAGTTTCACAATTTGAGTTGAATTGAACTTTTCCACGATATTCTAATTTATTGAGATGCACCTGTAATTATGCTGCCTTCTAAGGTACCCTGTTTTGGCAAAAATCTAAGGTAGCATCAAATTCATCCTTTGCGGAAATGCAATACAGCATTACATACAATGCTGAGAAGTGCCAATAAAAATATACACAGTATAAATGTAAAGTACATACTGAGATAAGAGAATCTATTTTAACTTTGAAAAAATTAAACACTTCACCTTTCAACACTATATTATTGTATAATTTTACAGCTATTCAAGCTGAAATCACACTGGCTTGTGTCTACGAGAAAATTTAACGTCAACCTGTCATTAGTAAACCCTGACGGCAAGTGCTAAACTCCCGTCAAGCCAGGCATAACTGAAATAGTTGTGCACTTATTATGATTATTACAGTAATCTGCAGGCAGCACAAAAAGTCTTTGAGGTATTTTCCATGAGTTATTCAGTGAGTCTTCAGCAAGAACCGTCAACCAAATTAAGCTTGTAATTTTATTCTTAATAATAAAAAAATTTTCTTAAGAATATATTTGAGAACCATTCAATTATTGCATTTATGAGCATTAAAGTATTTATCTTTGGGAGCATGTACAGTATCACACTCTGAAGATAGCAACCAATGTAGGCTGCAGACAGCAAGTCAGCTAACTAGGGTTTGAACAGTCAAAATGTCAGACACAGAAACACAAAAAGTTGTTATGAGGTGTAATGGAAATAGATTGATTCTCAGTCACACCTGCGAGGCCCATCCCTGCCCAGTCAACAGTTTCGGATAAGAAGGTGTGCAGGCTGGTCTCCGATGATTCCTCATTGCACTTGCTAATTAGAGTGTTGTCATCTTTACATAGTCCAAAGTGGTCTAACCCCTCATTGAGGACAGGCAGCAGTGTCTCACCTCCATTCCCGAGATTATCAAAGTCATCCATGTACTCTTCACTAGTGTCATTGTGCTCCACTGAGGAGGACGATGATAGTGACATATCCTCCAAGGAGGGGCCCAGACTCCCCTCAGCCTCCTTTGCTTCAAAATAAGTCTCATTTGGGGACGTTTCAATACTTTCAATGTTGCTACTTGGTTCTGAACTGGTTTCTGCTATCTTTGTAGTGTCTTGGACATTTTTTATCAATTCTGCATCTTTTTTGACAATTCCAAGGAGAACAGGGCGGGGATGTTTGGTTAGTGTTGGACGTGTAAGTCTATAACTGAGCACAGAAGGTTTTTTACCTGAAAAGCTGGGTAAAAGAGATTTCTTTATTGTGTTTGTTTGCAAAAGATGACTGCTAGTAGTTACAGCAGGTCTTGGAATTCCATATTTATTTACTTTCTCTTCAGATAATACTGTATTTGGCTGTATGAGGGAAGATTTCGCTACTGGAGACTGTGCCAATGGTCTGGGAAGTTCTTTAGCAAGCTCTGTAGCTTTATTAAAGGAGAAGGAACGGGTAATAGGTGGGTTGGTGGAGCATGTTGCCCTCTTGGAGTGGGTGAAACTCTGAGAGCGAACTATGCTGTCTTTAGAGTCAGACTTGATGCTGTCGTTGGACAGGGATAGTTTGCTCTGCAGGGTTCTTTGTTGGGATACATGGCCAACACCTGGCCCTGAGGAGCCACATCGCCCATTACCAACACTTACTCCATTCTGAGAAGCCATGTCATTATTCAGGGGATTCCCTGTTAAGAGGCATTTCGGAGTAGTCATGCGGGGAAAGGTTTTAATAGGTTGGGGTATGCTCCTGGGGCAACTACTTTGTGAAGTGGGGACTGCACTTTTACATTTTACTGCAGCTGCAGGAGAAGGCTTTTTAGTCACCATCACTGGTGTTACACTAGTCTCCTCATCCAAGCTGTCAGAGTGTTGAACTTTATTTCCAATGTCCTCTTCACCCTTTCTCCAATTTAGGGATTGTAGGCGTGTCAAATTATTGTGCCTGACTAGAGGTCCACCTTTGGACTCTGGGGCAGATCCTTGGGGAAGGGCAGTCATGTTGGTGCCTGAGGGACAGGAAGCAAACTTGGGCAACCTGGAGACCATGTTGAGCTGTTTGACAGCCTTCCTTTCCATCAGATAGGTTCGCCACCATGGATGTGAGGACAGAACTACAAAAAAAGAGGAAAGAGAGGATGAAATATGAACCAAGCAACTTGCTTGCATGTTGTACACCAGGGGTGGCCAATCCTGTTCTTGGAGATCTACCTTCCTGTAAAGTTCAGCTCCAACCCTGATCACAACCAAACCAGCTATTTAAGAACTTTAGAAGCACTTGATGATTACAGACAGATGTGTTAGATCAGGGTTGGAACGGAACTCTGCAGGTTAGTACATCTCCAGGAACAGGATTGGGCACCCCTGTTGTACAGAAAAGCCAGTGGTGCAGCGCATGGATATGCAGGGAGGGTATGCACATATAATATCACATTAACAACTAATGGGCCCTTTATTATTATTTTACACGTACATTCTGTTCTACTGAAGTGATGAAGTTCTAAAGTAATGATGTAAATGAGGGCAAATGAAGTTTCATCATATCATAATTTGAAAGGGCATAGTGGAGGAGAAGAATTTCTGTAAGAAATCAATTAAATATGGACCTCACAAATAGCTATTTTTCCCTTCAGAAGACTTTCAATCAGAGCATGGTAATCAGAGTATGGACCACTAGTACTAGTACTGTGTATGGACAAAAACAACAACAGCATTCTGCAAAACATCTCCTTTTAGAAACACTATCGCAAAAATATTTTTGGGAAGTTCGTTTGAACTATGGTTTCAGGAAACAGCAAATCATTGAACTATGTTGGCAACGATGAAACTTGTGACTATACTAGGCTAACAATGCTTTTAAGAAACGCACCCCAGTTTAGTTCATGGAGTTTTCTTCTAACAAGTGTTCTGATCTTAATCAGAAAGACATAGAAAATGTGCAGAGCAGTGGGGTGCCAGGACCAGAATTGAGAACCACCTTATTCCTTGTCCTCAGACTTCCCCTTGTTTGAAGGGATTGACATGAGGATCTCAACAATAAAACCATTAAATGCAGTCCCTGAGCCTTTGAAATTACAGGCAAGTGATATACAAGGACTTTAAAAATTGTCTTGATATTTTTAACAAGAAGACATCATATGAGAGGTCCAACCTTCCAGACAATACTCTGATTAAGATCAGAGAGGTGAAAGCCACGTGTGCGCTTGGATGAATATTAACCTGATGCAGGGGTACAAAGCATTACACAATCATTACGTTACAAATGTTCAAAAGCCCTGTCCATGCAATGAATTCACTGGAGGGATAAAGTATGACCAAGTGGAGATAATGCCCTATTGCCAAGAGTTGGTGGATACAAAGTATCTATTCAGGAGCAAGACAGAGCAACATGCCATGTGACTAACTGAGATCCATCAGTACTGGAAGCATGTTATGTTCAAGCCTCTAAAGTATTTGTGTATAGTTGCAATGAAAAGTCTGTAAACCATTTTGGATTTTTTGATCTGACACAATCTTACAAAACTAACAACACACAACTAACCAAAGAACTTAGTGACACATTGAGTTTAGTAAATTAAAGCATCAATTAGCAGCACCAAAAACTCCACCAAATGTTCCCTGTAGCTGCTTATAGGATTTGCACAACATTGAGGATACATTTTGGACCTTTCCTCCCTACAAATGTGTTTCAGTTCATCAACATGTTCTGGGTTGCACAGCCCTCTTCTGGTTATGCAGATTATTCTTTGTTTTCTCTAAGCTTCTAATAAATCCATATGGTATCACAAAGATCTTTGGGACATACCATGGTAAGTAAAATATCATGGTACTTGAATTTTACAATCATTCATTATTGGAATAATGCTATGAACTACACTAGCAGAGTTTAGTTTTTTAGGGTTGCTGAGCAAGCAATTTTATATGCAGAATTAATAGAGCGCTACCGTGATGATTTTTGTAGGCCGACACAAGTTAAGAAGTTAGAATTACCTTGGTTCCCTTGACAAAATTTTCCCATTGGCTCTTTGATTTTCACAGAATATATTCTCTGTGACCAACAAACAAAATTTGCTATCAGAAATTGCCTTTACCTGTTGTACTCTTTTAATTAAAAAAAGAAAAATACCAATTAATAATGAACAGGTTTACACCTATCTTCTTTAACTTATCCAACAACCAATATGACTGAAGAGCATTAAAAGCTGAACTAAAATCAATAAAAAGTATCTCTTATCTATAAGCAAATTGTCATGGGTTTAATTTCAAATTTACCTCAGTTTTCAATAAAGACATGAAATATTTCCAAAACATTTAATTAAAACTGAAGAAACATGTAAATGAAACTAAAATCCCTATTCTCAGCGGGGCAAGACTTCTGTGGTAATGGGGTAATCACCCATTTTTTTCCACAACGCAGAAACCTTATGTGAATCGAATGAGCATTGGAAAAGTGTGCACCAGACTGGGCCAAGCTCTTCAGCTCAAGTTTTTAGGAGGCAAGAGAAAAAGTTTCATACGGTCCTATATATTTTTAATGCATATCTGGATGAACAACAACTCTACTGTCCACCTCAAGCACCATGCCCATATCTATAGAGTCTAAAATGATGTTGCAGCCATTCACTACATCCATTAGCCATTACTCCAATATTCAGTGTCACATGATCCTTGAGAAATCATTCTAATATTCTGATTTGGTGCTCAAAAATATGTTATTATTAATGTTGAAAACAGTTGTGATGCTTAATATTGTGGAAACTGTGACACATATATAAAATGTATTTATATACAAGAAAGATGTGCCAAGACAGCCTACAAGAACCCACATGACAAGGAATACTTTTTGATCCTGCTGAAAAGTCACTGAAGAGAGTGAAGCTGGATTAAAATCCACTGGACTGAACAATTAAAGATCTCACAGAATAGTCTATGCACCTTCTTTAGCTATTTACTTACTTGTAAGACACACATTTGCTTCCCATCACTATGCATTTGCACTGTATGTTGTGCTAACTGAGTCAATGTGTTTGCAGTCAAACTCCCAGGCACACCTATGTGCTTACACATGACACATGAGGCGGTGCAAAAGGATGCAAGCTTGAGAAATCAAATATTGTCTGTAAAAGATCAACAATAAGACAAAATGACAGACATATAGCTGTGACAGATATGACTCACTGATAAAATGTCAGAAATACGAACAGTGAGGCAAATGGTAATGATTTGAACCTTGCCTACCCACACACATCTGTATCATTTACAAGACAAAAATATTACAGGCCTATCACAGTATGAGTAACTATCGATCTGTGTGTGTGTGTGTTGTGTACTGGAATATATGATTTATGAGGACACAAATGTGTATAATGACATGGGTACTACAACGTAAACATGGTTTATGAGGACACTTCCTGTGTCCCCATAAAACAAAAGGCATAAAAAAAACATTAAAAAACTGTGTTTTATGAAATTCAGAAAATCAAAAATTGCCAGTAGTTTTCTGTAAGGGGTAGGTTTAGGTGTAGGTAGGGCTGCACGATTATGACAAAAATCATAATTGTCGATTATTTCCTTGAAATTGTAATTGCGAATTTTTATTACGATTATCACAATTTACATTGAATGATGTTTATACCATTGTTTGATGCAACTGCATGCCGTATTTTTATATGAAAATAAACAAGCTGAAACCACTAACTGAAAAACCTTTAGTGCTTTTCTATAGTATTAAGCCTCAAATGTCAAATATACATTGGATTGGTTTCTTCTTTAAATTATAAAAAAAAAGTAAATATATGAATGGTATTATAATGTTATACTAAAATTAAAACAATGGGAAAAACCCTTAAGATAACATGTAGAAAGAAAAAAACATATCTTACGCATGCAGAAGTGGACTTTGAACGATTAATTGCCGCTTTGAACGATTACGCAATTGTGGCATCCATAATTGTAATTCCGATTAGAAATTTGATTAATTGTGCAGCCCTAGGTGTAGGGCAATAGAAAATACAGTTTGTACAGTATAAAAACCATTACGCCTATGGAGAGTCCCCATAAACCACAAATGCATGTATGTGTAGGCCCCTATGTGTGTGTGTGTGTGTGTGTGTATTACTATGAATTGTTAAATAGACACTTGACTTGCATTTAAAATGCTTTCTATGCACATACAATAACTTTTGTACATTTAATTTGATGTGGATACCAAAATGGGACACCTCATCTGGTAACAGTATCACAATACAATCATCATTTTGATGGTAATTCAAAACCATTTATATGAATTAAATACTACTTAAAGACAAATACAATTTAAATAAATAAAAAAATTGAAAAAATTAAAAACTCAAATGTTCCAATAAAAGATCCCACTCTAAATTCCGATGGAATGAGATGCATTAGAAGCAGCATTTGAAAGCAGCATAGCTGATTTATACCTGTGACACACATCAGATGAATTCTTAATGTGGCAAACTGTGATGTTGCTCAGCAACTGTAATTAACTAATCGCTGCTTTACATCACACCCTTAATAACAAGTTCTTCCTTGTCTTGACTTGTTTGAGGCGCATCCCAATCTGTTTTCACATTTCTCCATGTTTCTTTGACACTCTCATGTGTAATGTAAAGCATTCCTGCCCAAATACATACTGTGGTATAAACAGCATAACAGAATCTGCACAGTCGACTCCACTGTCACACCACCTAGCTTTTCACAAAGCTAACTAAAAAACGGCAAGGACAACATAACCACAACCATCTAAACCATTACAGTCCTGCTATCACAAACAGTTTGTCTTCCATTACAGGTGTGAGGTAAGCCTTTTTTTACAGTCTATGGGTTAGCCTAAAGCATGCTAATAATGAAACTGATAATGAGGAACATTTCAAGAAAAAAAAACAAAAAAAAACAAACAACTAAGAAGACTTATCCTCATGCATCCTCAAGAAATATAATCCAAAAAATTCACTGCAGTTTCCAGCTGAAATAAAGACTATATGGTCATTCCGTGTAAACTCACCCAGAGGTCCCCGGCTCAAATTTTTGATTTTGCTAATATTTTAGCAGACAGACATGTATAGTGACGAAAGCCAAAATATTAAATGTCATGGATGAATATTTACTGAGCAATCTACTATTTTGTAGAGGGGGGTCAAAATGGCAATTTTCACCTGAGATTCAGAGCCAAATTACAAGGGGGTTAAAATGACTTCAGAAAGATGGCAGCATCATTATGTTATTTTTACACAGAGATTGGTAGGTATGTTAGTAAAACCTGTTCACTTTAGCAATCTTTGTTGCAATATGTGCCAATGGTGACCATTCAAAAATGGGGAAACAGCACTTTTCAAGTTTTTTCTCCAAAGTTTGCATGCCTGTAACTCAAGAAGTATAAAATATATCTTAATGCCCTTTTAGGTATTGGGTCTTAACAAACTAAATTGTAATTGTGATTATTTATTACGATTATCACAATTTACATTGAATGATGTTTATACCATTGTTTGATGCAACTGCACGTCGTATTTTTATATGAAAATAAACAAGCTGAAAACACTAACTGAAAAACCTTTAGTGCTTTTCTATAGTATTAAGCCTCAAATGTCAAATATACAACGGATTGGTTTCTTCTTTAAATTATAAAAAAGTAAATATATGAAAGGTATTATAATGTTATACTAAAACTAAAACAATGGAAAAACCCTTAAGATAACATGTAGAAAGAAAAATTATCTCTGGAACTGAATAATGTAGGGCCTTATAAGTGAAGATTCTAAAAGAAAAGTTTATTAAGAACTAGAATCTAAAATCATATTGCGATATCTTTTATACTTCTTGAGTTATATGCATGCAAACTTTGGAAAAATTATATTTATGGCACTCAGACAGGTATGTTCAATGCAGTTGCTTTGACAGAAGTAAATGAGATACATCTCTAGTTTCAACATTATTTGTTCTTCAGACATTCCTCTTTGAAAGAAAATAAGTACTATATTTTTGCAAATTGACCCACATTTGGTTTTTAACCACTAAAAATATGTACATTTTAACAATTTACTCTTGGAGCCATTTTGAAATTCCAATATCTCTGGTACCAAACCATATAGGGCCTTAAAAATGAAGATGCCAAAAGGAACGTTTGTTAAGACCCAATATCTAAAAGGGCATTAAGATATCTTTAATACTTTTTGAGTTACAGACATGACAACTTTGGAGAAAAAAAACGTGAAAAGTGCTGTTTCCCCATTTTTGAATGGTCAGCACTGGTACATAATGCAACAAAGATTACTAAGTCAACATATTTTACTAACAGACCAACTAATCTCTGTGTAAAAATAACATTGTGATGCTGCCATCTTTCATAAGTAATTTTTAACCTCCTGTAATTTGGCTCTGAATCTCATGTGAAAATTGCTATTTTGACCCCCTCTCTACAAAATAGTGGATTACTTAGTAAATTTTCATCCATGACATTTAATATGTGGGCTATCATCACTATACATGTTTATCTTTCTTCAGAAAAAAATATTAGCAAAATAAAAAAATTTGAGCCGGGGAAATTTCTGAAATTTGGTTGATTTGACACGGAATGACCCTATAGTGGCATTAAAACACCAATAACTTTTGAACACATTTTGACATTTGCATCAAATATCCAGATCCACATGTGTGGCTACTCTAACTTAGTAAACTTGCTTGGTAGCTCACCTGGTACAGCACTGAACGCAATGCGCTTGAGTATGAGTGTCATGAAGCATAAGTCACAATAAAATCTTTAATACTTATAAACTAGCTAAAATGAAATGGTTGCTTCAGAAAATGCATTTTTATTGCAAATTTGTTTACATTCTTTAAGCACCACTTTCAGTTTGAATGCATCACGAAACAATACAATAAACAACGTGATGTCATTTTGCTGAAATGTCACTGCAGGCATGTTTTCCCAAAGAGCCTGGGTTGGACATGTTATAATAATAATTAATAATTCATTACATTTTATATAGCGCTTTTCTAGGCACTCAAAGCGCTTTACATTTTCAGGGGGTATCTCCTCATCCACCACCAGTGTGCAGCATCCACCTGGATGATGCGACGGCAGCCATAGTGCGCCAGAATGCCCACGACACGCCAGCTTATTGGTGGAGAGGAGACAGAGTGATGAAGCCAATCAGTAGATATGGGGATTGTTAAGAGGCCATGATGATCAGAGGTCAATGGGCAAATTTGGCCCATTTGTTATGATAATAATTAAAAACTTATAATTAAAATATACACTACAAGAAAAAAAATAAGAAAAAAGGAAAAGGTACAAGTAATTTTCTGCCAGGACATTATCTGTCATGTTTTGTGGTAAGGGATGAGAAAGGACTCAAATGCAGATTTCAATGGGCATTATTTAAATGGTAAAACAAAAACTACCCTGGGGGGAAAACACAACCGGCAGCTAGACTGGGCAGGGCAGGAACAGACAAGGTACACAGGCAACGTATGATAAGATTTTTTTTTTCCAACAAGGGCTGCTTTTAGATGTTTACGTTGATCAATCTTTTGTATTTTGATACATGTTCAAATCAATTACGTTTTAAAATAAGTTTAATGTTCTGGCTTTTACAGTTTGACACATTTGTGTGATAACATTACAAAATGCTATTTTCATAAAATTACATAAAATATTTCTACATCAAATTGACTTTGTATTGTAAACAGCTCTTTATATAGCTACCTGTCTCCACTGAACTGTCTGAAATCACGCCGTAGAAGTCAACATATCTGATGATGCACACTCCAGCCTCCAAGAAAAAGGAAGTATACATCATCCCACAGTCACAAGATCATTTTATCATACAGGCACACACTAAAAATCCACATATTTCCAGAGGCTGTACATCCCATCATCTTCCAACACTTTTTATAATGAAGGCCATTACTCAGCTGATTCATAATGGTACAGAAAAATATAACGCACAAAACTAGACTATTTATTCATTTATTGGATGGATGGATGGATGGATGCATAAATTATGACAGAATGTAAATTTTTAGGTAAACTACATTAAAGGGTTAGTTCACCCAAATATGAAAATTAGCCCACAAATTACTCACCCTCAAGTCATCCTAGGTGTATATGATTTTCTTCTTTCAGACGAATCCAGTCAGAGTTATATTAAAAACGGTCTTTGATCTTTCAAACTGTTTAATGTCACTCAACAGGTGTTGCATGCATCAGTCCAAAAGAAGTTAAATAAAAAGCACCCATCCATAAAAACAAAGTGTCTAACACGGCTCCGGGGGGTGAACAAAGACCTCCTGTAGCGAATCGATGCGTTTTTGTAAGAAAAATATCCATATTCAAAACGTAATAATCCCTTTAATGTAGCTTGCGCAAACAGTCCTACACGGAAGCAGCTCCGGGCGGATGACATATGAGTTCAGCGTTGCGCATGCGCCACTCAGAAGTGACGAATGCGGAAGCACAGGGGAGAGTTTAAAACAAAACACTTGGTCACGTATTAGAAGTACAAAACGAGGATTTGTAAAGAAGAATGTCGAAAGGATTTCGATATAAGCCAAGAGGAGACTGGTTTTCCTTTGCTAAAGTAAGGAAACTTTGCTTTCCATTGATCCTGTTAACAAACGTTGGTTTTCACGAGACTCACCAGCACATGCGCAACGCTGAACTCATACGTCATCCGCCCGGAGCTGCTTTAGAGTGATTATTATGTTTTGAATATGGATATTTTTCTTACAAAAATGCATCGATTCGCTACAGGAGGCCTTTGTTCACCTATCACACACTTTGTTCACACACCTCTCTGCCCTTAAACGGTTAAATCCATTGTAGCTGTTGGCAAAAATGTCACCAAATATTCAGAATTGGAAGACCAAATGTCATTATATTTGAACCCATACCCGTCAACTTCAAATCTGAATATTGGAAGGAGAGAGAGAATATTAGGGGGATTTACATTTTATATTGTAATTTGTAATATTGTATATTGTAAAATCAACATGAAATGGAAGTTGCAGCTTACTTAACTAGCATATTGTGATGTATTTCTGAGTGAAACGACTTATCGAACAAGAAAATAGATATCTGCATGCCATTGGATTAACTGCAGCATACATTAGCAGAGTAATAAACATTACATACATTAAAATATGAACAGTTGTTCACAATAAGACCAGTGACTTGAATTTAGAATTATAATTTTTTTATTTCATACCAAAAATCGCATAAGCAAGAATGTGGTAACGTTGAAAGTAAGAATGGCTGTGATTCAGCCACACGAACAAGGGAACAGCTAATTACAGATAATGCTGATAAATGGCCATAACAGCTTTGTAGTGGCAGTTAATGTGTTAAAATATGAATTTAACATTAACAATCACATTACTTGAAGGGCTTTGATAACATATCTGTGAAAATAAAAGATGTTACAAAAGTGTTTAGAAAAACAAATGAAAATAAGGGCACATATTTGTGGGATATTTGTAACTGCCATCAAAGCTTGCTATTTAAAATAATAACACATCCTCTGCATCCTCCACGTAGTCTATGCCCATGCATATATTTATTTAATTAAAGCTGCAGTCCGTAAGTTTTGTCTCTTTGTCGCCATCTCTGTTTGAAAACCTGGAATTGCAGTTACTTGCAGAATTATCTTCCTTGCGTGGGTTGTACTCTGGCACGGCTCCAGCGCAGATGAATCTAATGTTTTGAGGAGTATGTGTGGCAGTCAGTCACCGCACCGGTGTGATTCTAGTCTACTTCTTGGAATATATAACTCAAATAAGAATTTTCACCAAATATTGTCATCTGAACAAGTAAGTAACAAGTCTGCCACATTTGTTCTGACCAACTGAGGAAAAAAGCGTTACAATAAATCGTGCTACCAATGGTGATTTAATCTAACGATCGATTAGCTCATATCACATCAAACCATGCAAATTATTTTTATTGTTATACTTTATTCTCAGATTTTTAATGTTAACAACATCAGCATTGCTAGTTGTCTTTAAAATACAAGGCTATCTGTAATCAGAAGCACATTTAAAACTGGAATATAATTTAATTTCATTCACATGTGTTTCATATAATCCTTTCTGGATTACAATCCGCCATCAAAATGATTTTTTAACATTTAATTATTCTAGCTGCTGTGAGAAAAGGCTATAAACGATAGCCTAGTAGCCAGGACAAATTCTTTATGTTTACAGAAGTAACGTAATGACGCAGCAGCACGCGCGGATTTCCTGTGAAAACCTACCCATACCACTCAAATTAGAAAACATTATTATAAGCTAACCGTTGTGAATCGGGCTAAAGTAAGGCGATAGTTTTGAACACTGGCTGGTTATGTACTTGCTCAAATATTGAATTTGGATCATTTTTAACCAAAAAAAGTTACGGACTGCAGCTTTAAATCGCAGCCTTTGCCATTTGATAATTGAACTACAGTAGTAAGCCATTTTGTGATTTTGGTTTTATTCTGATCAATTGGGCAACCCTAAATTCAACTGAAAAACGAGGGAGTGTGCTAAACGAACCATCCAGTGTGTGGAACTTCTTTTTTATACTGTTATACATCAATTTCAAACAAAAAAAATTGAAGACTGGTGGAAAAATTAATGTTTTGCTGTTTGGGGCTATGCTATGCAGTAGCTTCATTTGCTTTTACCTGCACCTCTTGAGCTGGTAGAAGACATGATAGGGGGATGACTGCTTTGAAAATCACTCCAAAATCTCATATTTAATCAGGTCAGGTCTAATGAAAATACTGAATATAACAAGGTTAAGGCCCTTGCTGTAGGTGTTTGATTGGTCCATCAAATACTGGGAAAACAAAGCACATGTAATATGTAAAGAGCGCTTTAAAGCCACCTGCAGGCACTAGACACACCTTATTTTCCTTATTTTATTTTGCTACCTTTGTGGTTTGACTCTATTTCAGAGCACCTGATCTGAACAAATCACCAGAGAGTTCAGACAAGGGGGCAACAAAGCTTCAGCAAGCAAAGTTTGCATAGATTGTCTGAACTAAACAAACAACTCACAATAACCAAGTCACTATGCAAATAATGCACACAACATGAATAAGTCTGTAAAAGTTTCTGAAAATACAGCTGCAAGAAAAATTGTGAACCCATATGGTATTACCTGGATTTCTTTGGTTATAAAACATTATCTTCATCTAAGTCACAATTATAAAAATGCTTTTTTTGCATTTAAATTATTTTCCCCATTTTTCCCCAAACTCATTTCAAATATCACTATTTAACATTTTGTTTTTAAAACATCAAAACATTATTTCCGCATTTGTAACTGCAGGTTAAATGCATTCATGTCCTGCAACAGATGCAGATTCAGATGCAGATTTTGTGCCACCTCTGTATTGCAAACACAAATTTTGTTGATACTAGTGATGTAACAATTAACCGCGAGCCGGTTGACAATCGATTTAAATATGTGACGATTCAAATCGGTTGTGATGCTAAACAAATCGCGATTCAGTTAGGGGTTGGAGTATATGTCTGTCTGAGGGGAATTTAATCTAATCAGATTCAATGATCTATGCTAAGCTACAGCTAAAAGTGCTACCGCCAGACCACGAGATCGGCTGAATGGATTAAAAAAACGGTAAAACTCAACTGTTTAACTCTAGGGGAGTTGGAAAATTTGCCTATTTTCAAAAATAGTGGAGTGTTCCTTTAAAGTTCATAAGTGCAGTGCTGCTTTTACAGCGGAAACCAAGAAAATGCTTTAAGCGCCACCTGCTGGCAGAGAGTGCATCTGCATCTCATTCACCTCTGCTGTTTCGGTTTCATTTAAGTTGATATTTTTTATGCATAATTTCACAAAACTGAAGTCAAACTATTCTGTTTTTGCTTCAAATTTCGAAATTATACAATGTAATTTAGATTAAAAACTGCTCAGGTTGCATGTATGCAGCATCTTTGCTTGGATCATGATTAAAATGCAGTGGTTGCCTCTAATTTTAGATGGAAAGAGCACAGACAAAGCCTTACTTTGTTTATATGAAGAGATTTATTTTATTTGTGTTACTTATTTATTTGATTTGTGGCTTGTTTTAAAATTTAAAAAAAAATGTTTGTTATTTACATTTACATTATATTTAAATTTTGTAATTTAGCAAACGCTTTTATCCAAAGCGATTAACAAATGAGGACAATAGAAGCAATCAAAACCAACAAAAGAGCAATAATTTACAAGCGCTATATTAGTATATTATTATAGTGTTATATTTCAATCTCACAAAGAAATGTACAGTATTTTGTCCAAGCAATAATAAAAGGACACATTTAATTTATAATTTGTTTTAAATCTAATTTCTCATTTGTTAAAAAAAAATAAAAATTCATGAATCGAATCGAATCGTGAAATCAAAATCGTGAATTGAATCTAATCGTGAGTTGAGTGAATCGTTACATCCCTAGTTGATACTGATATAATTTGACTGGTAACAGCCCTATAGTGTCTTACTATTTAAATGTATTTATTACATTTAAGAATTGGACACAAAAGATGATGCACACATTTAATTAGGCTAGAAAAAAAATTGGCCTCATGAAGCTAAAAAAAACAATTAAACTTATTAGAAAAGTTCATCTGTTACTCCAACAAACTAACCACTGCACAGAATATGAAGAATACCAAAAGCTTTGGGAGTCAGCTGTCCACAGCAGTCCTAAAATATACCAGCAGAATAACATGCTCAGCAAAATATTGTCTAATTATTGCCATCAACAAAATTCTAGAAAATATTGAGATATAATTTGTCATTATTGCACACCCCTAGTTTACACAAACACCAATATGCTGATAAATACAAAAATCATCTTACTGAAATGTAAACCAATAACATGACAACACAAGAAAGCCATGTTTTTTCGAGACATCTTTTCGATCAGATTATTCCCCGGGAAGTGACAACATTCTGTGTATCCGACCCAGAGTATTACACTGCAATGAATTGCAATTTTAAATAAAGCATTAAAAACCCCAGATTTTCAGCGAGAAACCTGTACAGACCCATATTCTTCTATTATGTTTATAGTTTCTACAACTGTACCCTAACACAAAATGCTCACTCCTGCTGAATGGTAATTAAATGAATTATTTAGTAGAACACGTGTGACAAACTCAGGTCCTAGAGGGCCATTGTCCTGCAGAGTTTAGCTCCAACCAGCTCCAACACACCTGCCTGGAAGTTTCTAGCACTCATAAAGGCTTTGATTAACTGGATCAGGTGTGTTTAATTAGGAATTGAGCTAAACTCTGCAGGACAGCGGCCCTCCGGGAGCTAAGTTTGACACCCATGCACTAGAGAAGGGGTGTCAAATTCAATTCCTGGAGGGCAGGAGCCCCGCAGTTTAGATTCAACCCTAATTAAACACACCTAATCCAACTAATCAAGTCCTTCAGGCTTGTTGGAAAACTACATGGTATGTGTGTTGGAGCAGGGTTGGAACAAAACTCTGCCGGGCTCCAGCCCTCCAGGAATTGAGTT
The DNA here is from genome assembly GCF_001515645.1 of Sinocyclocheilus grahami. NCBI lineage: Eukaryota > Metazoa > Chordata > Actinopteri > Cypriniformes > Cyprinidae > Sinocyclocheilus > Sinocyclocheilus grahami. The sequence goes on along the minus strand of NW_015505614.1, from coordinate 743,906 downwards.
TGACACCCCTGCACTAGAGGAACCAGGTTTTGTGTGCTTTGTTTATTTAAATGGCAGGTCACCTGCACAACACTCTGCACACATCCAGCCTCATCTTCTTAACTAAAACACCTGACACAGTTTTTGCAAAAGCTGTTAACCTACTTTTTCCCAGCATGTACTGTTGATGAAAAGTAGATAATTGTCTGTTTGTTATTTGTTTTGCCATATTGTGTTTCTTTAGAATTGTGACTAGGTTTTTCTCCTAAATTGTGAATTACATTTTTACATACAGTACATGCAAACAGCAGCGAACGACCAACAAAAACACAGCACACACTCTGATCCCTATATATGGCTGGACTGGAGTACTCGTGGAATTCTAAACTTCCAACAGGATCACCTCCTGAACTGAAGTGTTCCAGCAGCCATTTTAGGCCGCATTTACACTTCAGGGGTGTATTCCAGAAAGGAGGTTCAACAAACTCGGAGTTAAAACTTGAACTCTGAGTTGACTTACCCTGAGATTGGAAACTCGGTTTCAGAACAGCTGAACAGAGTTAGTTCAATCCACTCCGAGTAGGTTGACTGAGTTTAGCGCAAGCACCACGACTATGAAAAGCAATGATCAATGGAGCTCCGAAATTACGATTCACCATGGCAACAGCTCCCGCCAAAAAGGCTTCCACATACTACGGAATAACTTTGTTTTGCCATATTGTGTTTCTTTAGAATTGTGACTAGGTTTTTCTCCTAAATTGTGAATTACATTTTTACATACAGTACATGCAAACAGCAGCGAACGACCAACAAAAACACAGCACACACTCTGATCCCTATATATGGCTGGACTGGAGTACTCGTGGAATTCTAAACTTCCAACAGGATCACCTCCTGAACTGAAGTGTTCCAGCAGCCATTTTAGGCCGCATTTACACTTCAGGGGTGTATTCCAGAAAGGAGGTTCAACAAACTCGGAGTTAAAACTTGAACTCTGAGTTGACTTACCCTGAGATTGGAAACTCGGTTTCAGAACAGCTGAACAGAGTTAGTTCAATCCACTCCGAGTAGGTTGACTGAGTTTAGCGCAAGCACCACGACTATGAAAAGCAATGATCAATGGAGCTCCGAAATTACGATTCACCATGGCAACAGCTCCCGCCAAAAAGGCTTCCACATACTACGGAATAACTTTAATTCTAAATCAATGTTATCAGAGGTGAAAACTGGCAGAAAGATAATTTATTGAACTAATATTCATTTTCATGGTATCCCACAGGCAAAAAAAAAAGAAGAAAAAAATGTGGCAGCAGAAAAAAATGAAACATAAAAACATAATTCAAACATAATTCAATCGGGTAAAGCTTCAAGCGTGAAATAGGTGTAGGCTAACATTACATAACTTTACAAACATTTGACATTCAATAAATATCATTCCGTGTATATCTATTTCAATGTGCAGCAGCTTTTCCCACATAGTCGAATGCTTTTTCACATAATTAAATGTTCTCTAATCCAACATGCTACATTTCTTAATTAGGGTAAGGAAAAACATTTGACTTCTATTCAGAAGCCAACAGCAAGAAGGCAAAGACTCATAAAATGGGAGGAGAACCTGCACCAGCACCACTGACAGATGAAGAGGCAGCAGAAAAAAATGAAACATAAAAACATAATTCAAACATAATTCAATCGGGTAAAGCTTCAAGCGTGAAATAGGTGTAGGCTAACATTACATAACTTTACAAACATTTGACATTCAATAAATATCATTCCGTGTATATCTATTTCAATGTGCAGCAGCTTTTCCCACATAGTCGAATGCTTTTTCACATAATTAAATGTTCTCTAATCCAACATGCTACATTTCTTAATTAGGGTAAGGAAAAACATTTGACTTCTATTCAGAAGCCAACAGCAAGAAGGCAAAGACTCATAAAATGGGAGGAGAACCTGCACCAGAACCACTGACAGATAAAGAGGAGATGGCCACAATACCAATATTAAAATCCAACAGGGAAAAGAATAATTTGTTTTTTGTATTTGTAGAACATAAAGATGTGGTGGTGGTCACGGCATATATCTTGCACTACCCTTCCATCTGGCATCCTTCCATTCCATACAGTAATCATCTTCATTGTCGGAAGGTGCGATGGTGAGAATATGTGTGTAATCAATGCATCCAACCACACTGGAAATCCTAAAGGAAATTCTAATTATTAGGTTACTTAGAGGTCGCAACAAGATGCTATCAAGTGAACGATAAAATGGTAATTTAAAAATGGTACCGTTCAAATAAATATGCAATAAATATACTAAATCAAATTAAATTAAATTAAATCCTCTCCTGATGTAAATGTAACTCCCTGTGAATTAATGCAGCCTCCTCCTCTACAGGATCCCTTATAAAAATACTTTTTGTCACATTTACCGTGTCTGCATGATGAAAATGAAAGTGGTCTGGTGAGAAAAATAATCTTGTTTACATTTTCATTAAGATTATTTTTCTTACCCCGCTGGCAATTAATTTTACTTGTTTACCCCAGGAAACAATACTAAATATCGTATTTTTTCTTATATAGAATGCATCATGATTTAAGAATTTTTAGATATTTGTACTTGAAATAAGGCAAAAATCTCAGCAATAAAAGCAATTTTTGCAGTGTGAATGAATGAATGAGGTATTTAAACATTGCTTACGCTTTAAAAAGGGGGAGGAGACCGAAAGAAACTCTGGGTTTAAAGAAGAAAACCTGCTCCTGACCAGGTTAGGTTCACAGAATAAGTTACTTTGGTAACTTACCGAGAGGTTTAGTTTTGTCTTTTATTGGAACCGAAAACCCTGAGTTTCCCTTATCTGGGGTTAACAAACTCTGAGTTTCCAACAAAACCCGCTTTCTGGAATTCACCCCAGGTCTTGATGCCCAATCTGTTGATTGTATGTAAATTTTTGGTAACCAGCAGCTTACGTCTTCTTTTAAAACTATCTATATCTGCATTTACACTATACACTTGGAGAAACATCCAAATGTAGACATAAAAGCTTACGCCGGAAAGGATGTAAAAACGACGCAATTTGCAATGGACACAGACGAAATGATAATACATGCTTCTGCTTGCCCAAAGGCTCAAAAGACATAAAACTTAAGCATGACTCCACTGGGTTGAGGGAGCCTCTGTTCTCCATTGAAAAAAGGTCAGTGTTCACCCGAGTTAACGTCATTGCCACCATTGCTTTTTGGTGGCAAAAACATAACTCGCATTGACAGGGAATATCCAATCTGTCCACTTACATGGCAAACACAAATGCATGTAACTGATTTATATCTGATTTATTTTCACTAAAACCAATTTATTTGGCCTAAAGCCGATCTGAGTATCCATGTATCCATGTGTGTTTTTTTTCCTGCTTACATGACACGTTTGTGGGTCATATCTGATCTGAGCCACATGGGATGAAAAAAATCTGAACTTGGTTACTTGAAACATGTAAAGTAAATGCGGCCTTAGTTTGCCCGACCACAAGAGGGTGTCAACCATAGGCGGAGGGTGAACCAACTCCAGGGTAAGGCTAAAAGCTGCCAAATGTATTAAACATCATAAACCCGTCTTTTAAAAAAAAATTTAATGGGACTGAATTTGTATTTAACGTGATTACAATTTAATAAAACCGTTAGAAATTGATAATTATATAACGTTTTCTTTCCACTGTTATTAAAACAGCAAATAAATGATATATAGAAAGTGACATTATCACTAACATCGATCTATCGTGAGTTTAAGCACTCACAAAAAAAAACTATCATTATAATCACTGTAGCTGTATACACTGTTAAATTAATCTCTTACTTACATTGTATGTACATCTGCGCTTTGTTGTTTATGATGAGAATTCGCAAGAGTCCAGAATTCAATCAGTGAACACGCGCACACTCAACAAAACTGATGAGTTTGAACGATGACTCATCAGAACGCTTCTGATTGGCCATTGCATTCCTAAGCTCAACAAATATGTGTGTGATTGGTTCAAATGCGCAACACTGTAAAAATGCCTTAAATTAAATACGGTGCAACATGCCGCAATCGACACTGTCTGTTCATATTCACTTTGTTACCAACAGACGTAATAGATTTAATTTGTTTGTGCAGGGGCAATTTTGTGCAATTTAGTGGAATTTTTGCCCCAAGTCCCCGTGGTCAGGGGAAGGCTAAGCCTATGGGGTCAACAACAGCTGACACCTAGACCTAAAACGGGTATCAAATCATGTTCCTAGAGAGCCACCTTCTAGCAGAGTGTAGCTCTGTAGCAGCTAATAAACACACATGAATCAGATGATCAAGGTCTCTCTCGCAGCTTAATAGACAAACAGTCAAAATAAATTAATAATAAATAAATTGTAAAAAAAATTGGCAAGATGATGAGAACTTGACCCATTTTGGTAAGCATTCACTTAAACACTGCACTCACTTAAACAGCGTAAACCGGGGAAAATATGAATAAATGTGTCAAAATATTGGACCTATGCTATTTTGAATGAATTCTCACAATGTGATTTGTGAAAAAACGCATGATAATGGGGTATAAGCAGACTGTAGGAAAATATGGATTATTATTATTAAGTTTCTTGAGATTCATTTATTTATTATGTCTTTGAGAACTGTAAAACAGTATATCATGTCAATAATATACATTGTGATATAAGATGCATTTATCTATGCACTGATATCACAAGTGGGACATTTCTTCACTATGCACAGACATCCTCTGGCTTGCCCAGACTGCACAAACCACACCCAACCATCACAAACCCTGCCAGAGAGGTTAAAGCATGAATTATCTATGGAGATCAGATATCTGAGAAAGCCAAGAAAAGCACAGAGAACAGTTTATATTGGGGGGGGAGGAAACATCGTAATTATATTTAGCACATAGATCTTTTTATCCTGTATGTTCTAAACCACAGCAAACAAAACTAAAGCACTTTATTAACTAGTATCAGTTAAGCTTAACTAATTGACTAATCATATTATACAAAAACCCGTCTAATCCCCTTATCATGAAAGCTACGTGAGAGAGTAAGCAAAGATCAGCATGGTCATTATTTGCATCTACTAAAAGTCATCTAAGCTCATTATGCAAGAGCTCATGGATCATTAAAGATTATGAAAGAACATTATTGGCCTCACGGTTTTGGCCACATCAGTATTAGTCTTTTTGTAGTGAGGTAGTGTCACATTACCTAAAGGTCATCATTACCTGTGTCTGACCTTTCGAAACACCACATAATTGTTCACATCAACTGCTGAATCACTCTTATCACACCGAAAAGTTGCATTGCAGAAATGCTGAAATAACATTAATTGTTTTGTTGCTGTTGCTCTTTGGAACAATCAATTGGCATAGCTATAATGGAAAATTCTTCAAAAGATGCGTTATATTTCATGCAGCCACTTAATCAGAGGAAAATTAAGCATATCGAAAGAATAAGACATCAAACATTTTAATAAGAAATAAGCACCCAACTTACAAAGGGAGGAAACTTAAATTAAAATATACAAAGACAGAGTGGAATTGCCAGACATATAACATGATGAGTAATGGATGAATTCTCTGATAGACTAAAGTCATTCTACAACTGTTTTTATAAAGTCCCCGTGGTCAGGGGAAGGCTAAGCCTATGGGGTCAACAACAGCTGACACCTAGACCTAAAACGGGTATCAAATCATGTTCCTAGAGAGCCACCTTCTAGCAGAGTGTAGCTCTGTAGCAGCTAATAAACACACATGAATCAGATGATCAAGGTCTCTCTCGCAGCTTAATAGACAAACAGTCAAAATAAATTAATAATAAATAAATTGTAAAAAAAATTGGCAAGATGATGAGAACTTGACCCATTTTGGTAAGCATTCACTTAAACACTGCACTCACTTAAACAGCGTAAACCGGGGAAAATATGAATAAATGTGTCAAAATATTGGACCTATGCTATTTTGAATGAATTCTCACAATGTGATTTGTGAAAAAACGCATGATAATGGGGTATAAGCAGACTGTAGGAAAATATGGATTATTATTATTAAGTTTCTTGAGATTCATTTATTTATTATGTCTTTGAGAACTGTAAAACAGTATATCATGTCAATAATATACATTGTGATATAAGATGCATTTATCTATGCACTGATATCACAAGTGGGACATTTCTTCACTATGCACAGACATCCTCTGGCTTGCCCAGACTGCACAAACCACACCCAACCATCACAAACCCTGCCAGAGAGGTTAAAGCATGAATTATCTATGGAGATCAGATATCTGAGAAAGCCAAGAAAAGCACAGAGAACAGTTTATATTGGGGGGGGAGGAAACATCGTAATTATATTTAGCACATAGATCTTTTTATCCTGTATGTTCTAAACCACAGCAAACAAAACTAAAGCACTTTATTAACTAGTATCAGTTAAGCTTAACTAATTGACTAATCATATTATACAAAAACCCGTCTAATCCCCTTATCATGAAAGCTACGTGAGAGAGTAAGCAAAGATCAGCATGGTCATTATTTGCATCTACTAAAAGTCATCTAAGCTCATTATGCAAGAGCTCATGGATCATTAAAGATTATGAAAGAACATTATTGGCCTCACGGTTTTGGCCACATCAGTATTAGTCTTTTTGTAGTGAGGTAGTGTCACATTACCTAAAGGTCATCATTACCTGTGTCTGACCTTTCGAAACACCACATAATTGTTCACATCAACTGCTGAATCACTCTTATCACACCGAAAAGTTGCATTGCAGAAATGCTGAAATAACATTAATTGTTTTGTTGCTGTTGCTCTTTGGAACAATCAATTGGCATAGCTATAATGGAAAATTCTTCAAAAGATGCGTTATATTTCATGCAGCCACTTAATCAGAGGAAAATTAAGCATATCGAAAGAATAAGACATCAAACATTTTAATAAGAAATAAGCACCCAACTTACAAAGGGAGGAAACTTAAATTAAAATATACAAAGACAGAGTGGAATTGCCAGACATATAACATGATGAGTAATGGATGAATTCTCTGATAGACTAAAGTCATTCTACAACTGTTTTTATATTTCCATAATAATAATAATAATAATAATAATAATAATAGTCAAATCTGTTCTTCTATATTAACAAATCTTTTTGATGTCAAACTAAATAATTGTAGGGTTTTTAGTTGCTTCATATATCAATAAATGGCTGTCACATTATTTTGTAAGTGGTTTACTTCGTGTTCTTTTTTCATTTTGATTAACAACCTATCACAAATAACATAAGGAGTAACTGAAAATGCTAAATGATTATTTTAAAAGTATATTTCAGACAGAACGTTTATATGTAAATTGTTTTAAGTTTTAGACATTTCACCTTTTACCCATTTCATTTAGTCAAATACACTATTTATATACTATCACAACTGCCAAAAATGTGTGCTTTGCTGCATTAAAAGAAAAAATGCATATTTACATTATTTTCATAAGTGACTTTCAATGATTAAATGAAAACGGGGAAAAAAAATAGCATGATTATTATTGCAAAATTAAGGTAACGCGTCTGTGTGCTCAAAAGCGAGTTTTTTATTTATGTATTTTTCTTTTCATAATAATGTGACAGCATCTGCCACTGCAAGTGTAGAATGACCAAAGTCAAAAGCCCATCAAATCACTGTGAGCAAACTACAGTCCATACTAACATAGATTAACGTAGTGTAATAAGAACAACAGAAAAACGATCAAAACGCACAGTCAGACGGAAACCCACACCTTATCTGAGCGGTCGCCTGTACGATTTCATCCGATTGAAGGCGAATACAGCTGGGCGTGGAAATCCACCACAGGAGTCGAGCCTGTTTACTGCTTCCACCTGATCCAACGCTTAGTCGAGATATACAGTTGTCCATGCATAGGAAGACTAGCTCTTCTCATCGCATTCTATGTTATTGTGAAGTAACGTCCTGCCGGCATGAGAGCATGTTGTATGTAAACAGCTGACACTGACGTCAGCATTCCTCATACTGCGGGTATACCCGGAAATGGGCGTTTCTTAGCGGCGCGGACGTTGTTTCGGATTTGGGCCTATCCCGGCCTATCCCTATCATAAGAAGATACCGCATTTGGCTGCAAGTAACGCCCCTTCTTCTTCTTTTGTTTTTATTGGCGGTTGGCAAACAGCTTTCGGGTGCATTACCGCCACCCACTGATCTGGAGTGTGGACTCAGGATCTAAATCACTATACACAACACCCAAAAAAAGGTATATAAATTAATAAGTAAATCAACTTTTAAACAAAAAAAATCAATAAACTTATATTTCTCAAATTCTATTTATTAGTCTTGTTGTTCCTAAATACTCTAGAAGTAGACTCCAACCCTTATCATCTCTCCATTCTCTCTTAGTGCATTCTTTAAAATGTCTCTGTCTGAATCATACTTCTGGCAATGCAATAAAACATGGTCTACTGTTTCTTCCTCTCCACAATATTCACACCTTCCATTATTATGCTTTCCAATCGTGCATAGAGAACTGTTTAGACCAGTGTGACCATTCCTTATTCTTGTTATTCCCTTCGTCCTCCAGTTCCTATCTTGAATCTGATGCAATTACCACTCTCTCTGGCCTGACCTCCTCTACCCATTGCAAAGCAATAATCATGGCCATCATTTCACATGCATATACAGATAAATCATCGGTAATTCTCTTTCCACACTCAACATTAAACTCAGGGATTACTACTGCTGCTGCTGCTCTACCTGTTTTAGGATCTTTAGAACCATCGGTATAAATCTGTAAATAACCGTAATAATTTCCTCTGATCTATGAATTAAAGATCTTGTAATTTCCCCCATATTCATCTCTCATCGGTTCAAGGAGGCTAAAATCTATCTCTGGCTGTGGTAAAAACCAAGGAGGTATAGTTGGCAGAACTACTGTTGGAGAGTAATTCTTCTCCATTATACCCATTTCACTTGCCCTTTTCCTAACAACCCAACCAAAGCTATTTATTTGCCTTTTTCCATGTTCCCAGCATGGTTCAATAACACTTATTGCAGGATGGTTATTATGTCCTTGTAAATTCACCCAGTATGTTGTCATGATTTGCTGTCTTCTTAGCTCCAATGGCATTTCCCCCATTTCTACCTGTAACGCTGGCACAGATGTTGTTTTAAAAGCCCCACTACATATCCTTAACGCTTGTGCTTGTATTACATCCAATCTTTTCAACAAGGTTTTAGATGCTGACCCATATACCACACATCCATGATCCATAACTGATCGTATTAAACCTATATATATAGTTTTCAAACTAGACCTGTCAGCTCCCCACTCTGATCCCACCAAACATCTCATCACATTTAAAACCTTTTTACACTTGTTTATGACATTATCAATACGTACCTTCCATGTGAGCCTAGCATCGAACCACACTGCTAAAAATTTGAATGATTCTATCCTTTCCAGCTCCTTGCCATATAAATACAGTTTGACCTCTGCTCCAATTTTTTTCCTTGTAAA
>NW_015505614.1:732170-734321 GCF_001515645.1 Sinocyclocheilus grahami | reverse complement strand
CCCTGATATTCCTAATCTTTTCATTTTAATTAATAATCCCTCTTTCCATAGTAAATCATAGGCTTTTTCCACATCAAAATATACTGCTACCACTACCTCTTTATTCACTTGTGCCTTCCTCACCTCTGATTCTAAGCATACTATAGGATCCATTGTTCCCCTACCTCTTCTAAATCCACTTTGATAATTTGATCTGAGGTTCCTTGTTTCCAAATAATATGATAATCTTTCTGTGATCATACGTTCCATTATTTTACACATGTGAGATGTCAATGCTATTGGTCTATAGTTATATGGATTGGTGGGTTCTTTTCCTGTTTTCCTAATGGGTACTATAACTGCTTTTTTCCAGATTCCTGGTAATTTCCCTTCCTGCCAAATCTTGTTATATAAGTGTAAAATAACCTCTAACGCTATATCTGACATATGGTCCAACATGGTATAGCAGATTTGATCTTTTCCTGGTGCAGTAAGTCCTGATTTACTAATGGCCCTTTTCAGCTCCCCTAACATGAAGGGAGAGTTAATAACATCATCCCTCTCTTCTTCTCTTTCCAACAATTCTTTATTTGCGTCACTTGTTTTTTTGTCTTCCCCTTTTCCCCTCTTCTAATATATTTCCAGAACTGTGAACCTCAACCAATGCTTTGGCTAACATGTCTGCTTTCTCTATATCATTGCTAGCCCCACCCCTCCATTTTCCAATACTGGGTATCCCCCCTCTCGTCTTATTCCACTCATTTTCTTTATCATTCCCCAAACTTGATTAATTGTTGTGCTTCTTCCTATTGAATCACAAAATGTTTTCCAATATTTTCTTTTAGTCTCTTTAATAGTCTTTCGAACCACTGCTTGCATTCTTTTATATTCTATGAAATGCTGGAAATTGTGAGTGTTTTTTAATACCTTAAAAGCCTTATTGCGTTTCCTTATTACGTCACTACACTCATCGTTCCACCACGGAACTAACTTCCAACTTTTCATACCACCATTTCTTATAATTGTCTGATTGGCAGCCCCAGTTATTGCCTCTCTCACATTTTCATTAAAAATGTATATATCCTGCACTCTTTTTATATTTTCTTCACTTACCTCTGCGAATTTATCCCACTGTGCCTTTCCAAATACCCACCTTTCTGATATATCTTCCAATTCCACCCTGCTTCCACTAGCTACTTTACAAACAATAGGGTAATGATCACTTCCAACAGTTGTTTGATTCATGACTTCCCACAAACAACTACCTGCCAATGACTGTGACACTAATGTCAAGTCTAAACTTGACTCACTACCTGTATAATGATTTATCCTCGTAAAAGTCCCATCATTTAAACACACAAGTCCCACAGCATCCATCAAATCTTCCACTATCAAACCATTCCTATCAGTCCTTTCACCTCCCCAAAGAGTACTATGAGCATTAGTCACCCCACCAAATAATCCTTCTACTATCTAATCCCTTTATTGCCTCCAATTTTTCCAATTCCAACCTCTGACATGGATTATAAAAATTCACAATGACCATCCTACCATCCCCTAACCAAACTTCCACAACTACATACTCCAGCTCTTTCCCTTTTTCTATTTCTCTATATGAAATACCTTGCCTAACAAAAGTAGCACATCCTCCCCCATTACCCCTTTCTCTATCCCTTCTTATACATACATATCCTTGAATCACAAAATCTAAATTAGGTTTAAGCCATGTCTCTTCAACACATATTATATCAGGTTTATTTTCTAACCCCTCAATAAATCCTTTAAACTCTTGGCCATTCGACAATAAACTCCTTGCATTCCACTGGAGAACTAACATGATTAGAATTAATCTTGTGACCATGATTCTTTGCTTATGTGTTCCTGTTTTTTAAGCTCTTCTTGTACCCCCCTCCCAGATATTCCTTGAATATTTAAATATCTTGCTGCACTTTTTACAATTATTTCAATTTTCTCAGACCTCCCCTTTGCTTGGAACGTGCAATTAATCACTTCAGCCATGAAATACACAAAATCCTTTTTTTTTTTTTACAAGTAACATATCTCCCTCTTCTATCTGACTTTTTGTCATAACCTGTTAATTTGAATGTTCCTTTTCCATTTCTTTCCCTTTCTTCTCCACTCTTTTCTCCTTCTGAACCACCTTTACTGCGT
>NW_015505614.1:731868-732078 GCF_001515645.1 Sinocyclocheilus grahami | reverse complement strand
AAAAACAAGCTGATTTTCCCCCCCCCCCCTCTTTGCTGGTGTCACTGTTGGACAATGTTTCTTTAGAAAAACGACTGATTTATACACGTTTTAATGTTATATTTGGTAATATTGGCGTTGTTTTATTTTTGTACTATTAACTTTTTCTTATCCAATATTTTGAAGATATATATATATATATATATATATATACAGTATATACACAATTTG
>NW_015505614.1:728822-729070 GCF_001515645.1 Sinocyclocheilus grahami | reverse complement strand
TGTTTTTCCCCCCCCCCCCTCTTTGCTGGTGTCACTGTTGGACAACGTTTCTTTAGAAAAACGACTGATTTATACACGTTTTAATGTTATATTTGGTAATATTGGCGTTGTTTTATTTTTGTACTATTAACTTTTTCTTATCCAATATTTTGAAGATATATATATATATATATATATATATATACAGTATATACACAATTTGATTTTTCTCTGCTTTGCACACATAAAGTTCAATAAATGAAAAAAAT
>NW_015505614.1:728118-728812 GCF_001515645.1 Sinocyclocheilus grahami | reverse complement strand
ATGTCATGAATATGAAGGAGGTTTTATGCATGTTTATGACAACTGTCATTAAGTGTCATTCGCTCAGTTATGTCATTTTTAATGCAAATATGACATTATTTGACCTAACCCTAACCATAGCCCATAACAAAGACATTTCAAACAATGTCATATTTGCATTAAAAATTACATAACGGAGCGAATGACAATTAATGACAGTTGTCATAAACATGCAAAAAAAAACTTCCTATTCATGACATGTCATGTCATGATTATGAAGGTGTCATGTCAGTCTTATGCACACCCCTTCAAGTAAAGTGTAACCAAATATTTTTTTAGCTATGTAATATATATAATGCAATTATATATATAATATAATAATATAATATATTTCACAGTGATTTGATTCTGTAAAGTTTTTTTTGGTTACAACAACATTACTGTAGTAAAACCATGTTTTAATACGTTTATACATCTGAAGACGAGCAGAGTATAGAATACTAGATAAAAAAATTAGCTAGTTAGAATACATGCATATTAACAGCGTAAACATGAATTAGCCATGTGACCATATAATATGATTAAATGTTAATAAATTAAGTGTATCAGCAATCATACATTTCTTAGAAATATATTTGACCTAGGTGATGAGGGGCAAGCACTTACAATACATTTAAACTGAGCTACTTTACTACCATCTCCGAACTTTCTACCA
>NW_015505614.1:709677-727522 GCF_001515645.1 Sinocyclocheilus grahami | reverse complement strand
CTGTCATTAAGTGTCATTCGCTCAGTTATGTCATTTTTAATGTAAATATGACATTATTTGACCTAACCCTAACCTAACCCTACCCCTACCCTTACCCCTAACCATAGCCCATAACAAAGACATCTCAAACAATGTCATCTTTACATAAAAAATTACATAACTGAGCAAATGACAATTAATGACAGTTGTCATAAACATGCAAAAAAAAACTTCCTATTCATGACATGTCATGTCATGATTATGAAGGTGTCATGTCAGTCTTATGCACACCCCTTCAAGTAAAGTGTAACCAAATATTTTTTTAGCTATGTAATATATATAATGCAATTATATATATAATATAATAATATAATATATTTCACAGTGATTTGATTCTGTAAAGTTTTTTTTGGTTACAACAACATTACTGTAGTAAAACCATGTTTTAATACGTTTATACATCTGAAGACGAGCAGAGTATAGAATACTAGATAAAAAAAATTAGCTAGTTAGAATACATGCATATTAACAGCGTAAACATGAATTAGCCATGTGACCATATAATATGATTAAATGTTAATAAATTAAGTGTATCAGCAATCATACATTTCTTAGAAATATATTTGACCTAGGTGATGAGGGGCAAGCACTTACAATACATTTAAACTGAGCTACTTTACTACCATCTCCGAACTTTCTACCATGACTCTGCTGTTCTTCGGCTGGTTCTTCCTGTATACGTTGATTGACAGATGTCTCGTCCAGTCAGCGGTGAGTAATCCCAAACCAATGGCGCCATCTCAAACTATACCTACCTCTTCCGGTTTGTCTGATTTGTCGTTGTGTTTTCTGACTTGTTCATTTGTTTTCGGATTTGTCGTTGTGTTTTCTGACTTGTTATAATGTTTTCTGAATTGTTGTTGTGCTTTCTGAATTGTTTAGTTTTTTAGACTTGCATTTGCGTTTGAAATTTGTTGTTTTGTTTTCAGAATTGTGATTTGTTCTGCACCTCTCGGCCACCGTAACATTCAAACAGGGCTGCGTTTCCCAAAAGTATCATAAGAAAGCATTAAAGCTTTTGGGAATGGCAGCCCTGAACAATGCTTATCAGAGAACAGAAATGAAATTATTTCTATATATAATTGTATATGTTTATTGTGAATATATTATTTGAAATATTTCACAATAAACAAATTGAAATTTTAGCCTACATAGTTTGTGCAATTACAATTATTTAAATTGAACGCTGAAAGATCATATTGATCATGTTCTATTCTGTAAGGATAATAGAAATCATACACTGTCAGAATAAAAAGGTTGCATTTTATGCATGCAACAGCCATTCACTGGCAGTTCGTAATGGCAGTGCAAAATATTGCACTAAATCCAAAGTTCAAATGTTACAAATAAGTTAGAATATTAATGTTGTAATACTGGTAGCACTAATATAAAAATGTGATGATATATTACAAAAAAAGTAAAAATTTTGAAATACGTTGATGGCTGTATTTTTTTGTATTTGATCTCAGTATTCCTATCAATGTTGTATAAGGGTTTTTGATGCATAATAGTAACCCTAGAATGTGATCAAACAGTTTAAAATAGCTGCGCTAAGATATATAAAAAGTTTTATGACTGCAGAAATGTTAATTCAGTATACACATTATCCCACCGGTTACAATTGTGACTGACCATAAAATAAAATTTTTCACACACACTTTTCCAAAAAAATTTTTGATGCATAATAGTAACCCTAGAATGTGATCAAACAGTTTAAAATAGCTGCGCTAAGATATATAAAAAGTTTTATGACTGCAGAAATGTTAATTCAGTATACACATTATCCCACCGGTTACAATTGTGACTGACCATAAAATAAAATTTTTCACACACTTTTCCAAAAAAAAAAAAATTGGTTTCAAAGGGTTACTAATGACGCATCATTTGGATATTTTCATGTCTGGGAAAAATTTGGGATTAAACGGGTTAAAATGCATTTTAAACAAAGTTAAGTGGTTTTCATTACCCATTTTACTCTTAGTAATTTAATAATTGAATACATTTCATAATTTAAAAGTTTAGTGCAGAAGTATCGAATCGATATCGACGATACTGCCTTGAAAAATATCGGTATCGTATCGAAAACAAAATATGGGGTATCGCCCATCCCTACTCAGAAGCAATAAAATTCACTATCTTTTAAAGCAATTCACTGTTTTTGAGCGCTGGAGACACCAGTACTGTAAACACCGCGCTCTGCTGGTCAAAAAAGTGTAAATGCAACTCAGTGACACCTTTTACAAACTAATTCATTTTTTCACATGTGTTCTTTCTTATTAGTGCTGGACTGGTTTTATGTAGGCTAGCTATTTTTAGGGAGAGCTTGGCTAATCAGGCCAGTTAGAGCCAATTAGTTCACTCTTTCTTATGCACGTCGTTAAAACTAGCAGACAAAAGTAGTGTGATTAGAAATGTTTAAAGAATATCTATCGTTCCAGTGTTTATTCATATTTTTTCTGAGAACCTCAGCTTGGAGTTGGAAAAATATTCTTTGTCATGAAACAAATTGCAGGAATTGAAAGGTATTTATTAGTTGGAACAGATGATGAAGTAGGCCTATCATTTGGTGTTTTGCCCACTACTCCACTGGATCACCAAAAACATACTATTATACTCCAAAGGTGCAACAACTGTGGCACAGTGGACACTTTGTATCTCATCTATTATTCCTATTATTTTTTTACATTTATTCATTTAGTAGCCTATCTTCTCTTTGTCTCCTTTCCTCTTGCTTAAGCGTTTAGGGTGATTCTGGTTTTAGCAATGTAGATGGCATGGATCTGTGTTCTGCTATATATATGTAAGCTGACAGGAGTGAGTGTTTCGATCATAAGCCTGCATAAAACAGTGTACAATCTCAAAGACAAAATACACAATGACAATAATATACACAATGACCTGAAGGATACACTGTTCATTCAAAGAAAAGTTTTCCTATGAATTAATTAGTAGAAAAGTCCATTTCTACTGTGCATTTTGCCTCTTGCTATGGAAAATGCAGTGAGAGTCTCTCTGCTCACATTCCACTGGGTAATAAACCCAGTGATATGGTTGGTTGCCATGGAACCAGGGGCCTGTTCGGCTTCCTGGGGTGTTACGCATTTCGGGGGGAAGGGTCCATAGGTCCTCATATGGCTTGTTAACTGAGGGGTGTTACAGAGTATTTGTTAAATCTAGCTAACAAAATATATATTCTGTGTTTGATTGGTCCAGACGCTACAAAATACATCATGAAATATTGCCTAATCATATATGGGTAACAAAGAAATTATAGCTAGCTTTAAACTACAAATGATGATTAATGAGGTTACACAACAATTACTAAAAGTCACTATCAATCACTACAAATTACATATTTGAGTAACGAGCCCAGCACTGTTTATGATATCTACAAATGAGTTGTGACTGGGTGAGCTAGACCATTTCTATAGTCTTTGGCTAGACCCCTTTTCTGGGGAATAAGCCAAAGTTAAATATCACGCGTGTCCCAGTAAAATATTACTGCTATATACTTATCAGTCAATATGACCGACCTGAGAATCATTTTATCTGCAAATTTCAGTAATAAAGTCCTGTTTTCTTTTAGCTGTTCAAAA
This sequence comes from Sinocyclocheilus grahami, assembly GCF_001515645.1. NCBI lineage: Eukaryota > Metazoa > Chordata > Actinopteri > Cypriniformes > Cyprinidae > Sinocyclocheilus > Sinocyclocheilus grahami. The sequence continues at coordinate 723,887 of NW_015505614.1, read as the reverse complement.
TCAAAACGATAACCTGATTCGCGAATTAATCATTCTTTTGATCTAATCAGTCAGAAGGGTTTGCATGGGGGTCTAAATTGTCCGATTTGGTTCATTCGGACAGTTCACTCACGCACTGCAAAGTTTGCAGTGGAATATTTTATAACACAGAAAACAAAAAGAGCACTGGATGGTGTGGATATTTACACATAATCCGTTGAAGAAAACAAAACTAGCAAATGTCTTTTATCATTTGTCAAGGACTAAGCAGCTCTTTATTGCGCGTACAGCTTGTATCCTGGTAAACATGAAGTTTCGTGCTGAAATTTGTGCGGTTTTTGTAGTAAAGCCTGACTTTTTTTATTTGATTGGTTTTCTCAGTCATTTTAACATTTGCAAACGTTGTTAAACTTGAAGCAGACCACCCTAAAATGCAACTTTTTATCCTTTTTGTCATCCTAACATGAGCCGTGGTGTGCAGTAGAGCAAATCAAGAATATCGTCTCGGGTTACCCATGTAACTATGGTTCCCCGAGAGGGAACGAGACCCTGCGTCCTGGTGGATACTTTGGGGAATGCAGTAAGTATGACCGGTGCCTGAAGCATGTATAAAACAACTTCAATCCTATTGGTCCACGTGGCCTGTGACGTCATAGGTGGGTACCCAAAAGTATAAATGGGCACCTGCTGAATACGTCACCAACTCAGGTGTCTGAGTAGACATAAACAGGCAGGCTGAAGGCATGGCAAGGGGACGCAGCATCTCGTTCCCTCTCGGGGAACCATGGTTACATGGGTAACCCGAGACGTTCCCCTTCTAGGGAACTCAACACTGCGTCCTGGTGGACACTTTGGGGAACGAAATCCAATCACACCATGCCGAGGTGCATGCCTGTCCACCTGGTGAGAAAGCACCAAGGAGGTGACAGACATACACCAAACCTTTCCTCAGAAAGGGGCCAAGCCACTGAGGCCTCGGGCCGCTCACATAACTTGGTAGAAGAGGGAGCCCGATTCCAGATAAGGAGAGACACCCTAACCAAGCTAGGAACACAACATTCTCAGATAACTATGCTATGTGAGCAATAGTAGCCAGAATACCTAAGACCACTGAGAGGCTGGAAGTCTCAAAGTCCGCAGATAGCTATATCCAAAGGGTCTTATGACAAAGGACCTTCCTAAAGAGCTGCCCAGACCAAGGGGATGGCTATCTACTTAAAACCCCGCAGGGGAGATAGCACTGTCTAAGCCAGGGCTCAGGGAGACCGCTACTTAAAAACCCTAAGAAGGGGAGCAGTCACACAGCCATCCTCAGATAAATATATACCTAGGAAGGGGCCACCCGACGGGACCAAAACTAAAAACCAGGTAAACCTTCCTGAAGCTGCCCAGACCACAGAGAGTGGGCTATCTACTTACGACCCTAGCCGGGGAGATAGCACTAACTAGGCAAGGGCTCAGGGAGACCACTACTTAAATACCCTAAGAAGGGGAGCAGTCCCTAAGCTAGCACGTAGATATCCTCAGATAGTCATGTACCTAGGAAGGCTACCAGAAGGGGACCGACTGAGACTACCCAGACCAGAAGAGTGGGCTGTCTAATTATAAACCCTATAAGGGGAGACAGCACTATCTAGGCAGGGCTCAAGGAGACCGCTACTTAAAAACCCCAAGCAGGGGAGCATTCACCGAGCTAGCACATATCTATCCTCAGATAGCTGTGCTTCCAGGAAAGGGCAAGTTAACACACAGCTAGCTTCAGGTAGCTGTATTCAAGCAAGCCAGTCCTGCCATAACAATGGCCGAAATATAACCACCCTTAGGTGGCTATACTAAAGAGGTTCCCAATCAGTGTTAGTCCCACAGTAGGCTAGCGAGCACTGATATAATGACCAGAGGCTCCCAATAGGAAGATCCAGACCATAGTAAATGATTCACTAAAGAGTAAACACATAAAAAACTCATTAGTCCAGATCAAAGCCTGATGCAAGCCACGGCTATAACACTAGGTGGACGGACACAGCTACCCTCAGATAGCATTTCCCTCAGATAAGGCTGAAGTCTGCCCAGACCATGAAGTGGGCCATCTTCTTAAAACGCGAAACAGGGGAGACAGTGCATTCTTGGCAAGGGCTCAAGGAGGCCACTACTAAAAGACCCCACAAGGGGGAGCAGTCTCCGAGCTGTAACACAGCTATCCTCAAATAGCAGATTCCTAAACAAAGACTTCAGCGCTCACCTGAGAGAGCTTGTGCCCAAGGGGAACCCAACCCAGTCATAGACACCAGGCTAGAACATAGCTGCCCTCAGACTGCTATATTCCAAAGCAAAGCAAGCCTAAGCTGGAGCATAATCATCCATGGACGGCTACACTCTGAGCAGAGACTGTTCACTTATCATCCGGCTAAACACAGGAAGGAACATTCCCCGTAACCACTCTAGATTACTGAAACACCCTGGGAGAGAAAGCTTGCAGATTCTTTCAACAGAGCATTCAGCATATCCATGCCCAGCGAGGCTCTCCACTCACAATAACATGCATATTAGAGAGGCATGGCTGAGCTGAATATAGCTCCACCCACAAAAGCACTGCTCGACTCACCAGGATGATGTTTCACACATGTTGACAGACAGACGGCTCTGAAGACTACAAAAGTTGGTGACATATTCAGCAGGTGCCCTTTTATACTTTTGGGTACCCGTCTATGACATCACGGGCCACGTGGACCAATAGGGTTGGAGTTGTTTTATACAAAAAAACTATCCATCATATCCTATAATAAAACCCAGTATCCCTTAAAAAAATCTAACAGTTCTCTAACCTGAGCTCTTTCCGTCATACTTAGGGTTGATTTTAAAGGGGTCATATGATGTTGCTAAAAAGAACATTATTTGGACAACTTAACCACTGATTTCTAGTCGTGTCCTCTTTTGGAAGGCCAAACAAAGTAGTTTCGCTTTCACAACGAAACACACGGCGGGCTTGAGTGAGCGGAGGCCGGCGGGCTAGAGTGAGGAACGGCCGGCGGAGTTGAGAACGGCGCGGCCGGCGGGCTTGCGGCAATCACATGAGACGACCCCGGGCTGGACTCCGCTTCGTCCACGCTGAAAGCCAATCCGGCGATCAACAGCGCGAAGTTGATGTATTTCCTAAGTGACCAGTACGGATCAGCTAGGCATGACGAAGCAGATATCGTCCTCTTTTGGAAGGCCAAACAAAGTAGTTTCGCTTTCACAACGAAACACACAGTGGCGACATGGCGGCAGTAACAATACTACAGCGAGAATAAAAGTTACGCCTTCTTTCTTTGCGTTAACATTTGAGCGGCTTTATGCAAATCTTCCCACATCGTGACATAGACATGGGGACGTGTTAGAACGAGCCGTTTTAGGTAGGCGTGGTTGATTCTTAACTTTTATAAAGAATATCTCTTTGGATTTGAGACTTTAGTCTTTGCAACTTTACAGATCTTCTTTATGCACCAAGAGCTTGTAACACTCCAAAGAGGAAGGAAAAAGTGAAATCACATCATGACCCCTTCCCAGCAAACACAGAACGTTCCCCTAACGTTAGTTTTTGGTTCCCGTTTGGTTACTTTTTTGGGAACCAAATACTAACGTTAGGGGAACGTTCTTTTTAGGTTAGATTAACGTTATGGGAACTTTCCTGGCTAACCAAAAACAAAACATAAAAAAGAACATTCTGGGAACCAAAAACTAACAGTCCGGGAACATTCTGGGAACCAAAAATTGTTAGCTGGGTTTAAAGTAAGTTTCTGCACCCCTATTTCTTTAAGAGTATTTTCCATTGTCTTGTATTTCCTACACTGGCTACGTTTACATGCACAATTTTGGTTCAATTGGACTTACTAACGTTAGGGGAACGTTCTTTTTAGGTTAGATTAACGTTATGGGAACTTTCCTGGCTAACCAAAAACAAAACATAAAAAATAACATTCTGGGAACCAAAAACTAACAGTCCGGGAACATTCTGGGAACCAAAAATTGTTAGATTGTAAGTTTCTGCACCCCTATTTCTTTAAGAGTATTTTCCATTGTCTTGTATTTCCTACACTGGCTACGTTTACATGCACAATTTTGGTTCAATTGGACCGAATTAATTCCGTGTTTAGTGTTTACATGAACGCTAAAGAAAGTGATGGGGTTGATGTGCGTGTTTATGTCACAAATCGGATTATTATTTATTTTTTTACATGCGCACACTGCACAAATATAGAGTTTCTCACTGTTTGCACATAATAACCACTCTCCTACACGGTTTATTTATTTATTTTTAACAGCAGAATTAATATTTATTAACTGATGGATAAATATGCTGTGCTGTGCTGCTCATATTTATCACACAGTAAAAATGCCCCTCCCCGCACCCAAAATCCAAAACAAGGACTGGTGGGAGGTTGTCCTGCTCCACTTCACAGCTGCCGAGTGAAAGGAGCGTTTTATAGTGACAGGACACGCATTTATACAACACTTTATTCAAGAGGAAGAACCGCTCGTTCTGCGCTTCATAGCCTACGACAATACGCTATTTCTGCGTCATTGCACATGCGCAGTTCTTTCAGTTTCAGGGTTCAATCCGATCGAGTGTTTACATGCACTCTCAATCGTATTAGAAAAGGAATAAACCACCCCCTTCAATCTCCGATCGAAATTTCATTCCGATCGAGCTCAATAGGATCGATTAAGGTGTTAACATGAAGGTTTTTCAGTCCGATTGAGCCGTCAATCCGATTACAAATGGAGTATTTGGTTGCATGTAAACGTAGCCTATGTAGAATTACATGCTCCACTGATTCTTCTTCCTGACATTCTTCACACAGACCAGACTGGTGTTTCCCTAACATTTTTAAAGTTTTATTTAGAGCACAATGCCCCAGCCTTAACCTAGTCAACACAATTCCCTCTCTCCTGTTCCCAATTCCTACCCTCTTTGCTTTAAAACTCTTTTGAATTTGGTATAGATCCCTTTATCCCACAATTCTTACCACATTTGGTTTACCCCCCCCCCCCTTGCCACCTTATCTACTTTTTCATTCACCTCCACTCCTATGCGCTGGAACCCACAAAAATTTTACTTGGCCTCCCTGATTTGTTATTTTTGTAAATGAGTTCAGGGGTCTCATATAGTATATCTTGTCAAATAGCTACAATGGGAGGCCATCTAGTTATTAGGGAAGACGTGTCCCATAATGCAGTTGCTGCGTGCCATGTTTTGAGTTTTTTTTTTTACAAAGCGAATATGCTCTGAAAAAACAAGACCAAAATAAACAACCCGGTCAGGAAAATAAGCCAAAAATAAGCGACCCCTTTTGGATGGTGGGGAATATGCACAGCATGCAAGTCTGCATAGGGTAGGCCTACGCCTTTAAAAGGGATTTTGTTCCGCCAAAACATTGAACTTATTCCGTAAACCATTATACTCCCATTCACAAAATACCCCATGTTATTCAATGGCCAAAATAACCATACACAACTATATTACACTTGGAAATAAACCCAAAATAAGCATGGATTTGGCAACTTTGGTAGTTACGCCCTTGCCTAAAGCACCGCCTCCAAACACGCAGGTGTGTTCATTTCCAAACACTGATAAGCACGTGGAGCTGAACTGGTAGTTGTAGGCGTTCAGCGAGAGTGGAAGCTTAACGAAATATTTCACAAAATACTAACATATTTAAATGGGTGATTCTGAACATCCCGTAAGTACACGAAGCAATAACACTGTGAATGGGGTGCACGTTTTTGGTAAGGAAAGCCAATGCCACGCATATTGCCTGTTATACGTTTACGCATTCACACTTAATATTTTCGGTAGAACTTTACAATAAGGTCCTCTTAGTTAGCGTTGGTTAATGCGTTTACTAACAATAACTAAAAAAAGCACAATGCACCTGTTACAGTATTAATCTTTGTTATCGTTATTTGATTAAAAATGTGGTGCTATAGTTCATGTTTGCTCAGATCCATTAAATAACATTAACATATACAACTTATATTTAATAACGTGTTAATGTTGTGACTAATTTGTTGATGAAGTTAACTAGGTTTAATACATCCTTCAAGAGTGTAGTTTGTTAAATGTAGTTAACTGATTTTTTTTTTCTTTGTTATTGGTATTGGTTTTCAATTTTATAGCTGACAAAAATAAGGTGTTCATGTGACGTTTCAGGTAAAAATGTATGTATTTATAAGAGTGTATGTTTGTATGTGACCGGTTACAATTTGTTTTTACTCTTTGTTATCATTATAATTGTAATCTGTAGCCTTCGTGCAGTTTACTTAAATGTTCTATTTGTACTTAAGTTTTATTTCTACATTACAAAAACAAATGTAATCATTAAATACTACCAAGATTATATGCACAATAACTAAATGGATGTAATAAGATAAATGTGGATTATTTTAATACTGATTTTTAAATGTTTTAATATTTGTATGTTAAACAGTTTAATGTATATTTTATAAGCTGTTTCTGGAGAATTGTAGGTCATGCTGTGTTAACACTGACTTTTTTTGTTTTGTTATACATTTTATTTTGCTCTGTGTTATCAGGAGAAAACCGGGGAATCTGTTCCTGATGCCAGTTGGCCAGAGAATGGGGATCAGTGGAGCGACAAAGGTGAAGAGGAGGATGATGAATGCGAACTACTGCAGGAAATGGCTGAAGAGGATGAGGAGATTGATCTCTACAATGAGGAGACATTTGGCTTAGGTATTATATTATAAAATCCATGAGATTACTGGAATCGGATGTCATGCACAAACTGTGACTGGATTGGAATCCGATATATAATGCATTTAAAATTGAGCTAAATGGCTGAAGCAGAAAGTTTCCTGTGTATTTCTTTTTTTTTTCTGGGATGGTTATGGGAGATGAAAATGTGGTGTTAATCCTTGAAGCATTTTCACTGCAGCTTTTCTTTTTCTTTTCTTTTTAAACTAACACTTTATGCACACACTATGCAAAAAAAATTAACCCAGATGAGGCCACAAGTGGTGATAATCCAGCTGCTGACCCTATGGATCTCCTGCTGCTGTGTAGCGACAACTCCCCAACACCACAGTCTTCACCACCTCCACCTCCCATATCACCTTCCCCTCACAGTTCCCATTCACCCTCCAGACCAGGATCTCGCGTTTGGCCCCACACTCCAACAGGCCGGCCTCAGAGAGGGAGAGCAGGTCGAGGGCAGCTGTTTGATGACCCAGCTGTGGTGAAGACAGTGGAAGGTCGACCGAGCCTAAAGGTTTACGTGGCTGATGTTTATTTCAGAAAGTTGGTGGGAAATTAAATTAAGTATTAACCAGCATTTTTGCATTGGGGTTTTTTTTTTCTTTCCTCTAGAGTCTTGATAGTGCCATTGTGGATTGCAGCCTCAGCTCCTACTGGGAGGACCTCAATTCAAATACAGTGTGTAATCTTCAGTATTTAGCAATATTTAGCTTTTTTTGGTTTGACCTGGGATGTAATGTTTGCCACTCGTGTCTTTCTCACAGTGGATGATGGCACCTCAAAAGTCCAGTAGGCCACCTGTGGCATCTATACTTCAGGTGCTCAAGCGAATCTCAAATGTGTATCTTGCAGCTATACAATACAACTGTTGATCACTGATCTTTTTATCAATTAGGACCAGGCAATCGTGGGAGTCATTGATAGATCAAGACATGGCAGGGTTCCACCTGTGTCTCCAAACTTTCTATCTCCTATGAGACCTTTTTCCACTAGCCGGGGCAGGAGAGGACCTCCTTTTGTTGGGTCCTTCAACCAGAGATGTCATTATCAGGTAGTGGGGTTTCTAATATATGGAGACTGTAAACATTTTACATTCTGGTGTTGGTCTATGCAAGGCTAGCTGTGTTTGAACACTAGAAGGTTAAATGTATCCGTTCTTTCTTGATTGTGCACAAAAGAATCCCATGGTTCCTTGCTCTCCCTTTCGTCCCCAAAGACTCTTTTCACCCCAGCAACAATACAACCAGGTGACCCCCTTGTTCATACTACAACTGCTAATTTGGAAGGTTCTGTTCCTGAATAAAGCCTTTTTGTTCCAGTGGCTTATGTTTGTTTTATTATTCCAGCCTGGAGGTTTTCTTTCACCTTCCCGTCCTCCTCTCTCTACACCAATGCCCCACACACCCAAACTCATGCATCTGCAGTTTGGGACTGACTCCCCCAGGCCTGCTCCATTCTATAGCCCATCCACCAACATCATGCAGGGCTTCAGGTTCGTGATCTACTTCATAAGGGAATAAGATTTAATATGCATGTTCCCCTTGTGGTGTTACAAACCCTTCTATGAAACAGTGTTTTTTTTTTTTGTTTTGTTTTTTTATCTCATAAAATAGATTTTACTAGTTACTGTTTGGCCTGTTCCGACAATAGTTTTCTTTTGTCAACTTTTAGAGCACCAGGTCCTGTTGCTCAGTTCCATCCCCAGCATAAGAGGCTTTTGAGTCAGCGACAGCAGAGACCTCACAGGTGAGGGCAAAGAGCATTGCTTTTTTTCCACACTTGGAAACCTAAGTTTTATTTATCTGAATTTAGATGTAATTCACAGAAAGCCAGTGAGCTGGGACCCATATTCCCAAATCATGACTGATAAAGAGAAGGAATGGATAATCAGGTTGCAGATGATTCAGCTACAGAGTAAAAATCCACATCTGGATGACTACTATTACCAGGTCTCTATCATTCCTGAACTGCTTAGCCATCCTTAAAGGTTTAACTGTTTTTTTTATTTATTTTTTTCCCACAACATGATCCTAGTGGCTGTGTTTGCTTTTAAATAGTACATTTTTATTTTTTTAATGTTTAAATGTATTTGATTTTTACAACTGTTTGAAAGATAAGACAAAGAGAAACTGTTGGATGTCAAGCGTAGTTGTTAATCTCTGCAGGAGTACTATCAGAGGATAGAAGCCAAACTTGCTGAAGAGGAGATTTTGGGTGACCGGTTAAAGAAGGAACCACCTAAACTCACAACCCCTTATGTTACCAAAGCACTCTCGTATATCCCAGGTGTGGTGCATTGAGCTAATTTAATACCCATTTTATAAATTTACAGTATTAATAGTTGGCAATAATTCTTGCATTACTTCAGTTGTCCACATTGAAGGTTCGCTTGGGCAGGTTGCAGTGTCTACTTGTTTCTCTCCTAGACGAGCAATTGATGCTGTTCATGCAAACACATCTGATGAGGTGAGACTTTTATTTCTTTGAGGCTGCAATAATTTGTGAAATTTAGGATTAAGTGACTTTTTTTTTTTTGTGTGTGGCAGGAGCACAGAGACACTAGACGGCAAAGGTTGGAGGTGTTGAGCACTATTGAGAAGGTAGGGTAAACTTTTTTTTTTTTGTTTGTTTTTTTTTTTATCCTAAAGTTATTTTTGGATTGGGCTATACATCTGCACTCTTATGATGTCCTAACTAGAAATATTGTCACACCAACCAACTTCCTTTCATTCCTTTACTGTAAGATGTCTGCAACCAAGAAACACCTGAAAATGCCCTAGCACCAGGGCTGCAACTTTGCTGAAATCAAATAAAATATTTTACCACTCAATGAATGCTGATTTGAATTAGAATTAAGTATTCAGGATAGCAGCATATTTTATTTTATGTTTCTGCAAACTCAGGGTTGCTTTACAATGTATCAAGTAAACACGACAGCAGGCAGAGAATCAGTACAGATACACAGAGTGTAGACAAAATGCATCACATGAAAATGATTATAGTTGGGGATCAGAGAAACAAGAAAAAGATGGGTTAATGTGGGTTTTGAAATTGTAATGATAATAGAGTTCCATAGTGTGGGGGCAGAGATACAAAAAGCCCTTCCACCAAATGGTGTTAGTTTTTTTTTCCATGAGACCAGCAATAGCCCAGAATCGGAGGATCTAAGTGTGCAAACTGGGGTGTTTATTTAATTTTTTTAATTGAAAGTGTAATTTGATAAATTACAAATCAAATACCATTACGTACAAAGTGTTTGTGTAATGAGTTCTTGTATTAATTTGCCAGGATTGTTTTATGGAGGGCCAATAAGAGACCATTAACTACAAATTAATGACGCTAATCTGAGATTAATAGGTTTACAGAGGTTGCTCCCTGGTGGCAACCATTGCAGTTTCAAAATAGTTATTACATGAAGCTGGTTTACCGAAATCGTGTGACTTTGGCAGTTTGATAAGTGCTCCAAACCACTGATTAAAAACCAATTAATTAGCAGTACTTCGAAAGTGCCCATCACTACTGCATCTTTCATTTTAACACTATGCATTAAGTACCCAACAATAAGGTAACTTGTAAGATTTAGTTTGAGCCCTATATGAGTTTGCTTTGTATAACCCTTTTGCTTTCTCACAGTTGTACATAGTTTTGTTAGAAGTGGAAGAGGCAAACAAGATGAAGGCAACAGTGTCTGACAAAGATGAGGAAAGGCGGTTGATGCAGAACATTAAGAGGAAGGTGGATCAGCTTTACAATGAGCTGCGGTGCACTAATCTATTGTAAGAAACTTGGAACTTTCTGTTGTGAGTGTATAGTTTAAGATTCTGATCTCATATACTCCTATGGTGTACCATATCGCAGGGACTCTGGAGAGGAATTTATTTCCTGTCTACTAATATCAAAAGGAAAGAGTATGCTGGCCAGACTCCTCCCCTTCCTGTCACCTGATGCATCACTGCATATCCTGAGCGTGGTGACCAAAAACCTCCCAGTATTGATGAGCAAAGATACAGATGAGGTCTGGAACATGTAATGTTGTGTTTTATCAGTGTATGTATCTTGAATATGTGATCAAGCTCTAACCTCTTCACAGGCTCTGCCCGTTCTGTATCCATCTCTCCGTGCTGTGATTGATCGACTTGCATTCAGTCAGCTAATCAGAAATCTCAAAGAGTTCACTGCAACACTGCCTGACTCGAAAGACACACGGTTAACATTGGCCTGCCAAAACAAGGTCGGGTTTTACGAAGTTGTTTTTAAATTACACTTGCCATTTTTCATGTAGTTTTATTATGACCATGGTTCGATGATATTTGGAGGTTTAACAGCTTTACACTCTCAGGGTTGCCTAGTGGTATTGCTATCTTAAATGAGCTCTTTGTTTGCAGTTTGGTCTGTCGCTGTTGTATGCTTTGCTCTCTCAAGGAGAAAGGCTTCTATCGTCTGACCTTCCTATGGAGCCCAGCATTGGCGATTTTGAGACCTGGTATTGTTTGTGCTCTTACCCTCAAATTTCTTGAAAATAAATAAATACTATGAAGTTCCCTCACTTCTCTCTCTCTCTCTCTCACTTTCTGTGAAAGATATTCAGCAGAATGTTCATACTGCTGTTTTTCCATACAATGAAAGTAGACTTTAATAAGAGGCTGCCAAGCTCCAGCAATGACAAAAAAGTACTATAAATGTATTTAATATCTGGTACACTATATTGAAAGTCTCTTAAAAAAAAATGCTATGGTAACTTTGTGAGAAATGGAACCAACTTTAAGGCATACACTGGGTAATTAAAAATCTAGAATTCTGTAGATGCTGAATTATTTATTGTTCTGTGTGTTATATATGAGAACCGGTCAAATTTAATATTTCTTCTTGCAGTGTCTCATAGTTTTCAAATATATTGTTAATGTTAAGTTTGAAATCTACACCTGTTCAGTGAATGGCAACACATTTTTGTTCCTTTTGTTTTTAATTCAATGGTATGTTCAAATGTAAACTCTTTTTATGGCACCCATTCAGGACGGACACAGTATTCCATGTGGCCAGGCAGCTATCCCAGACGACACTTGTTGAGCCACTTCTTCTGCCCTCCAACCTGCTAACACTGTTCTGTCGGTATCTGGACAAGCGAACGGTTCACCAACTAAAGAACAACATGGAGTGAGTCTAAATGCTGCACTCAGTACTTTGCACTTGGCATTTCTCTTAGGACAGGGGTGTCCAAAGATGTTCATGTGGAGGGCCATTGTCGTACAGAGTTTAGCTCCAACCCCAATCAAACACACCTGAACCAGCCAATCTCTTCAGATTCACTAGAAACTTCCAAGCAAGTGTGTTGGAGCCAAACTCTGTAGGACATTGGCCATCCAGGAGCAGGTTTGGGCACCCCTGTCTTAGGACATTTTCAGACCTGTAGATTGCTTTTTTTTCCCCAAAACAGGGACTTTAATTGGTACATTGTTTTTATTTATTTATATATTTTTTTTCTTGGTTCAGATTACTTTCACAAGGCAACATTTTTAAGCTTATCAATTTATGCAAGTTGCGCGAGTAAAACCATCCTCTCATTGGTCAGAGTGCACCAGTTTATGTTCTGGGATTCCTCCCATAGCTGTCATCCATTAAGATGAATTGATCAGCAGCATTTCTGTTCTGTTTCACCACAAGTGAACTGCTCCAGTGTTCGTTTTTAATCGGGCTGAAACCACATCGTTGAGGGGGTCTTGGACCAATTCTTTTGACATAATTTGTGTCCTTATGCCTGAACAAACCAAACTAATGGACAAAATGCACTAGGTTATGAAACAAATGCTCCAAACCAGCATGTATTTATTTATATATTTTTTTTTACTTTGAGTGTTGTGTTTAGTATACCATGTCACACGTGAGATGCAGCAAAATGTGCAAGACGCAAGTGCAGCTGTCAAACGTCCGTCTAATGCATGTTACTTAGAAAACACATTCTGAATGGCCCCTTACATGCGTCTAAATTGGTTCTCAAATATTTCAGCACCCATTGTGGCCCTTAGAGCAAAATGCATTATGCAAAACATTATCAAGCTTGCATCATAATCACAGACACCATAAGGAGATAGTTTGTCTAAAATAAAAATTGTGTAACTTTTATTCACCCTAGTGTCAATTCAAACCACCACCACCTCTGCAACACATTTGAGAACACTGAGGTCCAAACAATGTTAAAGCCCATTGGCATACTTTGTATGGGGGGGGGGGAAAATTAACTATAGTCTTTTAGTGAGTGATCCACCTAAGAATGCAGGTTTGCAGCAACCGTGAGGGTTCGAAAATGACACCATTTTCAATTTTGGGGGAAAAAAAAATGAAATGGTGCAGAGACAATTTTCTCAACTACATCTACAAATGTACAGTTTGTCCTAGTGAGAAGCTATGATAGCGTTTTAGTGCCACATAATAAAAAAAAAACAACTAGGATTGCAAGATTATTCTCATCGACTTTCCTCTGAATATTACAACTTTAAAGTGATAGCAATACGAGAATATAGTCAAAGTTATGAGAATAAAGTAAATTTCGATAAGTCTAAATTACAAGAATCAAGTCGTAGCATTTACGAGATTAGTTATTATATTTTGAAAGTATAGCCTATATTTGTGTATTGAGAGCACCGGAGAAATTCCAAAGTCTCAGCTTTCAAATTCTGTCAGGTTTATAGGAAAATATAAAAAAAACTCTTAAATTTTTTTTTATTTTTTTTATTTATTTATTTTTTTTAACATGCTCAATGTGGCGTGACGCATGAATCAGTCATCTTTGTTTACAGTGAGACATTAGTTTAATTTAAATTGGGCTATACTGTTTTTATTATTTTTCCTCCTGCCTTCTGATGTTCCTTCACGTTTATTATGCTATAACTTCAAATAAAGAGGAAAAACACTTCTAATTGTATTTCGTGATAAAACGGACAGATTTTGAAAGCAGAGACATTAAATATTAATAGTACCAAAAGCACAAAGCTTATTGTTATTATTGGGTGGCTGGTGCACTACAAATAACGAATGCAATCGAAGACGTGAAATTTCCAAGCATACTGTCCCTGTGAGTATGACGGATGGTATGATATCTGCTAATAATTCCACATACATTAAAAATTCAGATGGCCTGGCAACTTCTCCCGGTGCTCCCAATCCGGGCCATTTGCATGCGCAATATAGGCTATACTCACAACATATTATAACTTTAATTGCTACGATTTAATTCTCGTAATTTCGACTTTGAGATTAAAGTTGTAATATTGTGAAAATAATCTAACAGCAGACCCTTTTTCATCTAAACTTTTTTTTTATTTGTATGCTTTGTATGAATTGATGTTGATTGAGTTTAAATGGTTTTAGCGCTTCAAGAAATTAAAAAATCTCTGAAAGGCTCTGACCACTCTATAAAATGAGACTAGAAAAGACACCATCAAATCAAAAACATTTGAACTCTAAATGCAGATGACTGAAG
>NW_015505614.1:683081-709667 GCF_001515645.1 Sinocyclocheilus grahami | reverse complement strand
CTTTCACAAGGCAACATTTTTAAGCTTATCAATTTATGCAAGTTGTGCGAGTAAAACCATCCTCTCATTGGTCAGAGTGCACCAGTTTATGTTCTGGGATTCCTCCCATAGCTGTCATCCATTAAGATGAATTGATCAGCAGCATTTCTGTTCTGTTTCACCACAAGTGAACTGCTCCAGTGTTTGTTTTTAATCGGGCTGAAACCACATCGTTGAGGGGGTCTTGGACCAATTCTTTTGACATAATTTGTGTCCTTATGCCTGAACAAACCAAACTAATGGACAAAATGCACTAGGTTATGAAACAAATGCTCCAAACCAGCATGTATTTATTTATATATTTTTTTTACTTTGAGTGTTGTGTTTAGTATACCTTGTCACACGTGAGATGCAGCAAAATGTGCAAGACGCAAGTGCAGCTGTCAAACGTCCGTCTAATGCATGTTACTTAAACACATTCTGAATGGCCCCTTACATGCGTCTAAATTGGTTCTCAAATATTTCAGCACCCATTGTGGCCCTTAGAGCAAAATGCATTATGCAAAACATTATCAAGCTTGCATCATAATCACAGACACCATAAGGAGATAGTTTGTCTAAAATAAAAATTGTGTAACTTTTATTCACCCTAGTGTCAATTCAAACCACCACCACCACCTCTGCAACACATTTGAGAACACTGAGGTCCAAACAATGTTAAAGCCCATTGGCATACTTTGTATGGGGGGAAAAAAATTAACTATAGTCTTTTAGTGAGTGATCCACCTAAGAATGCAGGTTTGCAGCAACCGTGAGGGTTCGAAAATGACACCATTTTCAATTTTGGGGGGAAAAAAAATGAAATGGTGCAGACACAATTTTCTCAACTACATCTACAAATGTACAGTTTGTCCTAGTGAGAAGCTATGATAGCGTTTTAGTGCCACATAAGAAAAAAAAAAACTAGGATTGCAAGATTCTCATCGACTTTCCTCTGAATATTACAACTTTAAAGTGATAGCAATACGAGAATATAGTCAAAGTTACGAGAATAAAGTAAATATTTCGATAAGTCTAAATTACAAGAATCAAGTCGTAGCATTTACGAGATTAGTTATTATATTTTGAAAGTATAGCCTATATTTGTGTATTGAGAGCACCGGAGAAATTCCAAAGTCTTAGCTTTCAAATTCTGTCAGTTTTATAGGAAAATATAAAAAAAAAGTCTTTTTCTTTTTTTTTTTACATGCTCAATGTGGCGTGACGCATGAATCAGTCATCTTTGTTTACAGTGAGACATTAGTTTCATTTAAATTAGGCTATACTGTTTTTATTATTTTTCCTCCTGCCTTCTGATGTTCCTTCACGTTTATTATGCTATAACTTCAAATAAAGAGGAAAAACACTTCTAATTGTATTTCGTGATAAAACGGACAGATTTTGAAAGCAGAGACATTAAATATTAATAGTACCAAAAGCACAAAGCTTATTGTTATTATTGGGTGGCTGGTGCACTACAAATAACGAATGCAATCGAAGACGTGAAATTTCCAAGCATACTGTCCCTGTGAGTATGACGGATGGTATGATATCTGCTAATAATTCCACATACATTAAAAATTCAGATGGCCTGGCAACTTCTCCCGGTGCTCCCAATCCGGGCCATTTGCATGCGCAATATAGGCTATACTCACAACATATAACTTTAATTGCTACGATTTAATTCTCGTAATTTCGACTTTGAGATTAAAGTTGTAATATTGTGAAAATAATCTAACAGCAGACCCTTTTTCATCTAAACTTTTTTTTATTTGTATGCTTTGTATGAATTGATGTTGATTGAGTTTAAATGGTTTTAGCGCTTCAGGAAATTAAAAAATCTCTGAAAGGCTCTGACCACTCTATAAAATGAGACTAGAAAAGACGCCATCAAATCAAAAACATTTGAACTCTAAATGCAGATGACTGAAGAAGCCAATACCGCAAATATGGGGTATGAATTATTTACCATTGTGAATATGGTCATCATACTAATTTACATCTGGTTTAACAGCAGTCATGTTTGTAATAGTTCTCATTTCCCCCTTCCAAAGCTCTTTTTATAACTTTTGGCTGTTAAAGACAAACTTTGTGTAGTATCCTAAAAATAACTGCGCAGAAAATACTAAAACACGTTTAGTGTGGTGAATTGCAGTAAAATCTAACCTTTTGAGGACTAAATGCTTATACCAAGGGTGTCATTTGGCCCCAAGTCTGGTAGATAATTTTTGGTAATATTCTTTCATCACAATGTTTTGATTGATTCAGTATGTCAACCTACACATGGCTTACTTGGTTTTATCTCTTAATGAAAAGACACACTTGACCTTTTATTGTCATATCTTTTAAAGTGTTTTTTTTTTCTTTTCTTTTTTTCCTGATTGCAGATCAGCTACAGGATATCTGGCTGTAGCATCATGAATGAGCACTGACCCTATGACCACTCTCTACAATGACCTGAAATGTAGGATGACGCTAAGCCTAAATTGAACTGGATTTTGTGACCGACCACATTCATCCCAAAATTTCTGTATTCTTTCTATAACCCTAAATTTCTTTTCTCCTAATTCTCTTAATCTTTAAGTCTTATCAAGGTCAGATTTGCATACTAATTGGCAATTAGCACTTTTTTGACATGTGGCTGATATCCAGTCATTAATAATGACCATATAAAGCTATATATGAAGTGCGTCGCAGATAAAGCTAATCATGTTGGATTTGTGGTCTGCAGGTCTTCAGAGCGAGCTGTTGGGGTTGATGTAATTGTACAGTTGCACTAAAGGTGTTTGGTTTAATTTGTGATTTATAAAAACATCTTTTGTTAAGAATCCAATTATGTCTTTCAAAGTTTTTGGGTGTTAATTTGGATAACTGTTAATTTCAAAAGTATGTTTGTGTGAAAGATGTTTGCGGTATGGTTTCATTTATTTTATTTTTGTAATCGTTCGATCAGTGTCATATCTAATATGTACTTTTCACTGTTGCAGAGCACATGCAAATAAAAAAAAACAATAAAAATAAAAATGTGTAAAAGGAACTGACTCAATGTAGATTGCCTAAATCAGAGATGTGAGAAACAGTTTGTTTTTAGACCTTATCTTTTGATTTGTGCTATTCATAATATAGTGTGGCCTTGACTGCTGTTTAAAGGCAAATGCCTTGGGTCACATTATCATTAAGCAAATTTGTGAATACCACAATGGTGTTATACACCGACCGCGTTGATAGACAGCGGTACAATCAACTTGGACTGATACTCGTGAGTTGTAGAGTGCTCTAAACAATTAGTTATTTACTTGTTTAACAAAAAGATACATGTTTATCGCTGGTGGTAAAGCTCAGTAAGTGTTCCATTTAATTCTCACTCTTCACATCCCTAAACAGCACTCTACATAAATGGTGTAGCTTGTATACAGAAAAAGGTGGTGTGTGTGTGTGTGTGTGTAGAGAGAGAGAGAGTGCCCTGCCTCACTTTGTATTAATGTGAACATTAATATGAATTTATTTGTCATATAGGCTGTAACGTAAAGCTTATTTGTAATGCCTGATAAACCTTTACTATCTGTTTGCTTTGCTTTTACTAAACTAAGACATGAAGTGATCATCCTATGGTTTCAGATCAGTCACATTCTAACTAACAGAAGTCTTTTGTGTGTTTTTGTTTGTTTTGGGGTGGGTCAGGGTGATGTAATTTGACATATCAGTGTATGTGTATTGGAAAAGAGTAGGCTCTGGGGTTAAAGGTCAAGCTTTCAACTCTCCTTCACCTCTTGATATGAGGATTTCGGTCCTGTGTGTGGAATGTCAACCTGAAGTGAGACACAGGATTTATTTTCTTTTGCTGCACCCACATTGTTTTACTTTCTCATGAGCTGTCTTTGCATATTGAAAGGAAGGAAAGGAGCTAGCCAGTGTGTACGCTTATTGGCAATTAAACTTAATTTGGGTAATCTCAGTCTCTCCAATATAGCCTACCTTTTAAAAGTTTGATTCAGTGTAGTAAATAATTTTGTCCTAAACTTCTCCTACTTATATGTAGTGTTGGAAAATCTGATTCATTCTGGGGATTCGGTTCATCCTAAACAGACCTGTCTTTCATATGTAGCTTTGGAAATTTTAAATGGTTCATGTGAATTGATTCATCTTAAAACAGACCCTGGAATCTGTTCAAGTCCCGGTGTTGAATTAATTTAATAATTGATTTGTATGTTTATTAGTGGGGGGTTTTTTTGTTGCCTTGGTTATATAGATTATATATCTATTTAACCCTCTGGTGCTCCTCATTTGGGAGTCACACGCGTGATCTTCACGGTCAAAAGTGACCAGAACTTTTTTTCGCCCCAGTAAAATCAATATAATATATTTTTGTTCAATATTATTTTTTCTTTATTTTGTATTTTGAGAATTTCATGGCAGTAATTAATATTTATGCAATAATTGATGAATTTCTGCCCACTGAAAATAATAAAAAATAAATTAAAAATATATTTTTATATTACTTTTCAATGAATGCAGTATTTTGTTAAAATAGTCAATGCCTTTAAAATCCAATTTTTGAAGCCAGATTAATGCCATCTGGTGGGAGTAAAATAAGAAAAACATCTGCAATTCCATGGTTCAGCCCATAGATTCCTATATAGCTCTATATAAAAGGCCTATAAATTCTCTAATTGCTTTTAGACATAAATACTTATTAAGTTGTGGGTTTGGATGTATATTTAGACATTCTCAAAGACAACACATGAAGTGATCATCCTATGGTTTCAGATCAGTCACATTCTAACTAACAGAAGTCTTTTGTGTGTTTTTGTTTGTTTTGGGGTGGGTCAGGGTGATGTAATTTGACATATCAGTGTATGTGTATTGGAAAAGAGTAGGCTCTGGGGTTAAAGGTCAAGCTTTCAACTCTCCTTCACCTCTTGATATGAGGATTTCGGTCCTGTGTGTGGAATGTCAACCTGAAGTGAGACACAGGATTTATTTTCTTTTGCTGCACCCACATTGTTTTACTTTCTCATGAGCTGTCTTTGCATATTGAAAGGAAGGAAAGGAGCTAGCCAGTGTGTACGCTTATTGGCAATTAAACTTAATTTGGGTAATCTCAGTCTCTCCAATATAGCCTACCTTTTAAAAGTTTGATTCAGTGTAGTAAATAATTTTGTCCTAAACTTCTCCTACTTATATGTAGTGTTGGAAAATCTGATTCATTCTGGGGATTCGGTTCATCCTAAACAGACCTGTCTTTCATATGTAGCTTTGGAAATTTTAAATGGTTCATGTGAATTGATTCATCTTAAAACAGACCCTGGAATCTGTTCAAGTCCCGGTGTTGAATTAATTTAATAATTGATTTGTATGTTTATTAGTGGGGGGTTTTTTTGTTGCCTTGGTTATATAGATTATATATCTATTTAACCCTCTGGTGCTCCTCATTTGGGAGTCACACGCGTGATCTTCACGGTCAAAAGTGACCAGAACTTTTTTTCGCCCCAGTAAAATCAATATAATATATTTTTGTTCAATATTATTTTTTCTTTATTTTGTATTTTGAGAATTTCATGGCAGTAATTAATATTTATGCAATAATTGATGAATTTCTGCCCACTGAAAATAATAAAAAATAAATAAAAAATATATTTTTATATTACTTTTCAATGAATGCAGTATTTTGTTAAAATAGTCAATGCCTTTAAAATCCAATTTTTGAAGCCAGATTAATGCCATCTGGTGGGAGTAAAATAAGAAAAACATCTGCAATTCCATGGTTCAGCCCATAGATTCCTATATAGCTCTATATAAAAGGCCTATAAATTCTCTAATTGCTTTTAGACATAAATACTTATTAAGTTGTGGGTTTGGATGTATATTTAGACATTCTCAAAGACAACTTTTTGTAAAGGTTTAGATTTATTTTTTTTTTTCTTTGGTTTGAAATGTTGATTTGAAGCGTCAGTTTTTGAATTGTTACTACAGTCAAACCTGAACACCGAGAAAGCATTTTGTTACACAAAACATTAAAATTCTATAAAAATGTAACAGAATGTTTCATCAGAGCTTAATCCTTCTGGGTTTGATCTGATTTCAACCTCTTATTTCAGTTTTCTGACTCGTTTTGGCTATATGTTAATAGCCATACCAATTCATTTGAGTGTGTATGTTTGTGTGTGTATCCGTGAGTGTGTGTTGTGTGAGTGAGTGTGTTTGTGCGAGTGTGTCTGATTTGTGCTCTTGATGTTTTAGAGTGTAACCCCTTCCCAGGGTGTCTGCGGGTCCTTAAAAAGTCTTAAAATGTCTTAACGTTTTCCTAATATAAGGCCTTAAAATGTCTTAAATTCTGATTCGATGGGTCTTAAATTTTTTTGGTCTCATTACCGCTAAAATGTCTTCAGTCTGATGGACCTAATGACTGTTTATAATCATTGGACAGACCGACCCGCAGTAAGTTACTGCGTCATCAGAGAGAGTTGCAGTAAGTTCGCAGAATACAGAACGCAAGCTCGCGCTGAGGCTCACTCTGTTTGTCTCGAGACTTCAGAACACAAATGTTTAGTTTATTCATAACATGATATAGTTAAATAACACCATGACAAGTGAGCTATTTTGCTCAATATTCTCACGACACAAAAAAAACCCCCGTTCAAAACACCTACAGAGTGCACGCATTACCTGAAGTCTAGTGCGTGTGCGCATTTACAGTGCGCTCTTTTATGGCATGATTTGGTCTATTAAAATACATTCAGAATGATCACAAATTCAAGACATGGGGGCAGAAAATGTGTATATTTATACCACTTCACATAGTTAAGTTCACACGGAAGAGTGCCTTTTTTTTCTTCAAACATACAAATGTTATTTTTTTTTTACAACAGTTCAATAAACTATAAGTTTTAAGAGACTTAAGTTTTAGACGCCATATTGCCTGTTTTTGCACAATTTCGCCAACAAAAACAATTCCAAACAAAGCCACAGTGCTGTTTTGCGTCTCTGAGCAATATGACTGATTCGTTCCCGAATGAATCAACTGTTTAAATGATTTGGTTCAGTCGCAATGACTCGCTTAACAGTGACTTACTGCCACCTACTTGCGGTTTTAATTTTACATTTAAAGTATCATTTCATTTTTTAAATGATTTCAAATATCAGTATTCAATGTTTTATGTTTAATATATCAAAACATTATTTATGCATTTGTAACTGCAGGTTAAATGCATTCATGTCCTGTATTAATCGGTGTGTAAATACATCTAAATGCCACTTTAGGTGCAGCTTATGCCTGGATTGCAAAGATGAATTTTGTTGATACTGATTTAATTTGCTTGGTAACAGCCCAAATGTCTTATTCTTATTCACTGATTAAATGTAAGAATTTGACTCAAAAGATGATGCACACTTATAGAAAAATGGCTTTATAAAGGTAAAATGCCCATAAAAGGTCAAATCTATTTAAACTTATTGGAAAAGCTTAATTTCTATCTGACCACCACACAGAATATGAAAAACATACCAGCATGATAACACACTCAATCAGTTGAATGAATGACTCAATGACTCACTCATTAAGTTACTTACCGTCACTTACTGGTAGTTCAGTTGAGAAGTATGTTGAAAAGTATGGATTTTTCCCCTCAACATTTATTATTTGTATACTCATAAATGCATTAAAACATTAATCTCATAACATTATTTATTGCAGTTGTAATTATTGTTATTTGCAGTGTAAATTATTTAATCTGACTGGTAGCAGCCCTATAGTGTATATTGAATTTATTGATAAATTGTAATAATTTGACATGTAAGATTATGCATACATCTAAAAAGGTTAAAAATAGGCATTTGTAAAGGTAAATATGCAGATTTAAGTATGTAAAAGCTGATAGAACACTGATGAAAATATTGCTTCAGAATAAATTTACCCCACCAAAAATCTCAGGGATGCAGTTATTTTGCGGGGATATTTTGTATGGAATATTGTCTGCTGATATGAAAAGTTCACTGTATATCGTAGTAATAAATATAATTTATTACAGCAATGATATTTTGTTTTCTTTTTAATTTATACACATTAAATATTACATATATGTATGTAATAAAAAGTGTATTTCCATTACAGGTTTAGGGCTTAAATTTCATATAAGGTGGTATTAAAAGAGGTCTTAAAGGGGTCCTATTATGCTCTTTTACAAAGTCTTGACTTTGTTTTGGAGGTGTACTAGAACAGGCTCTCATACTAGGTTGTTCGAAAAACACATTATTTGTCACATATTTTACATTATTACAACACCTCTCTCCCCAGTCTGGCATGAACGGCTCGAATAGTTCCTGTATCAAATGAAGGCCCGCCTTCTGAAATATGAAATGTGCTGTGATTGGTTAGCTGGGCCAGTGTGTGTTGTGATTGGCACAATCGGATGATTGTAACCACTCTAATTTCGTCTGCCTTGGGAAAGTAGTGATGACACTCGCTGCCTTCTCTAGTGCAGCTCAACCAGGTCTCGTCCCATTCGTCGATATTTGTGATATCACAAATCCCGGAAAATGTGCGTTGTAGTCCAAACGAGTCGTTCGTTGTAGTTTTTGAAAAGTGATTTCTGTTAAATAAAATATCTCCTTTTGAATTGGACTTTGAGCTTTGTAACTTTGCAGATCTTTTTTATGCTCAAACAGCAACATTACCGACTAACTAAAGTTGAAAAAGTGAAAAAGCATAATAGGACCCCTTTAAAAAGTCTTAAATTTAACTTGTTCATATCTGCAGAAACCACCGAAATACCACCGAACCCCCAACTGCTCCCCGGGCGCCGCAGCATAAATGGCTGCCCACTGTGTGTGTTCACTGCTGTGTGTGTGTGTGCACTTTGGATGGGTAAATGCAGAGCACTAATTCTGAGTATGGGTCACCATACTTGGCCACATGTCACTTCACCAGTTCATAGGTGTGTGTGTGAGTGGATGTGTTGGTTTTGCACTCTTGATGTTTTAGAGTTTCACCCTGTCATTGCTTTGTACTTTTTTCTGCATTGTGTCAGATTTGTAGATTGTACACACAAAAATTCTCAGAATTTTTGTGTTTTTGTCGATTTCACATTAATTTCCTATGGTCGGTCATTTTTGACCGAAGACCTCAAGTGTGACTATTTTTTTTACGACCACTTAGTCTGCTCGAATCATGCCCTCAATTTGTTTGTGTGTTCACATTACAGTCACCAAGTTTCGTACCATTCCGATGAAGCTCTGATTTTTTTAAAATTCAAAACAATTACAATTTTGGGGTCAAAAGTGACTGAAGAGCACCAGAGGGTATGCATTTTTCCGCTTTTGATGTGTCATAATTGGGATTTTTCATTCATTCATTTATTTAAAAAAAAAAACTGATACATTTATAGTTTACATAGATATGGCGACAGAATAGAAGCTGTCACAAAGGTCCACCCACTTGGAGATTTCTGGCTTCACCACTGGTTCATATAAAATCTTTGATATTGTTCTTTTGACTTTTCAAATGAAAACAGAGGTTTTGGAACCATTTTACAACAAATACATTTCTATTGTATAGATTTATAATGATTTAGAATGAATATTGTAAAAAGGCTATAACTGTATCTCTTAGCCTTAGTGAAAGGTTTATATTAGGTTATAGAAAAATGCATTAAAATATATTTTGTAATCATGCAGTACCATGAAGCATTTTATAGTTCCAACATATAAAACATTTTTTAGTTACGTCATATTACCTTTTTTCTTCTTCTGGAAATTGCACTTCAGATTACTTGCGTCAAACAGAGCCACTGTTGCGTAATGTTATTGACTTGGAGCCCTGTGTGTTTGTGCATTGTGTTTCAAGTGTATTAGCGTTTGAGTGACAAGACTCATAGTTTACATAGTGTCTGACTGTCAGCTGGTTTTATTCTACGTCTGCAAGTCAAACCTATAAACAGCGTCTCTTCAAACTCTGTGCCAGACATAAGTCTTTTCACTAGCTAGTGCAGATATTATGCTTTATTTGAGTAGCATACAGTGACCTGCTGTTTGGATGAATGTATTTTTGCTCTGTTTAACATTCACATAGAAAAATTCTTTGGTGACCATGTCGGTACTTGCTTTAGCTTCATCTTAATAATCAACCTTTGTGACATTAGATGTTTTCCTGATAAACAAGGACCTGACTGGGTTTTATACACAATACAGGCAATAAAGCTAATGGTTAAAAATGCATTTCTAGTCAAATATGATTGTAACTTTTATTACAGCTGAAATCTATCTATCTATCATCTAATCTAGCCTGCCCATCTAAAACTAATATCAAATCAGCATGTCTCAGTCAATATCTACACTGCAGCTATTTAGCACATGTGGTGAGGTACATAAAGTTTTATGGGGCCCCAGAGGAGGGAAATGAACGCTGGTCTCTCTTCTTTTTTTGTGTGTGTGTGTGGATGACCCCTATGAGGAGGTGCCACTGCTCACAAAATGGTTTAAAAACCCAGTGGACAACTTGTGCGTCTTCTGTCTATGAGCTGTTTCCTGTGCACATTAGGTTGGGTTTTCTTTGTCTTTCTGTTTTCCCTTATTTTCCCCTCTAGGTATATCTACAATGTTTCGATGGATGCTTCTAAGGATGATGTTATTGCTCTGGATGACAAGCGTAACACTTCAGGGCGGCACAGGTAAGCATGCTGATAAGAAAACAATGCTCATAAATCTGTTTGGGGATTTGTATGTAGTACTTTTTAAGCGCATGCTGTTGCTGAACCTTCCAAGAACAGAATTGCTGGAGTTTATTCCTCAAGTTGTTGATGCACAAACTGGGTTTCCGGTCTTGTATGTTGTCCATGGTGTAGAGCTCTGATTTCTGAGATGTTAGCAGAGATTCAACACTGTCCAGAAATGACCAGAAAAAGTACTAATTGAATGTTGTGGCTTAATGCATGTGGATATAGTATGCATAGATGAGTTGTGTTGGCATAGTAATATGTTCAAATGTAGTTTTTTAACCGGATTGCCATTTTGTAAATCTACTGGTAGCCAGCATCATAAACAGTTACAGTGATATAAGCTGAAATATTGTTGATATACCAAATTACTAAAGTCTGTTTTTCTTTTATAATATACTGATAACCACCTTAAAAACACAGGGAGTAAAGAGAAAGCTACATGATGAATCAGTTATAAATTGTAACATAAAACCCTAATGTACATAACTTACAAGGGGAAAAAAGAAGAAAAAGTTATTTAAATGAAAAAGAAAATCTGGTAATGCCAGTTTACTTTTTTTAAGACTGTAAATCACTTCCAAGAACTGTAAAATTGTGTAAAATTTCCTGTTAGATCTATTGTAATTACAGAGTAAGGGAACTCGGTATTAACAATTAATCAAGTTTTTACTGTAGTGATTTCTGTAAAAACACTGAATCATTCGGGGTGACTGTTCATTTATTCATTCAGTAATTCTTGGTGCATGAAAGTTGTTTAGCTTTCAATTCAGTTTTCTCTGGCCTAAATCCTTGGCTCTTCATGGTGCAGTTAAATTATGATGAACTGATGTGTCCATCATGGCAGAATTTAATTGACTTCCGGCTCACAGGCTTGAAGACAGAGAAGCAAGGAAACGCGAACACAAAATTTAGGAAATGAGAAATGCCCCAGAGCTGTGTCTGGAATCACATACTGGTTTCTTCAGGACAGGTTCATGGAACACCAAATTAGAATTCAGACATCACCACAAAATGATAGACATCCGATATAGTGCAGTATAAAGAGGGATAGGGAATGACATCGGACACCACTACTGTCTTTATACATTTTTGTTCAAATCAAAAGAAATGGAATGGATTGTAAATAAGCTGTTAAATAGGAAAATATTGGTCACAAACTTTTGAATCAGACTAGTTTCTTATTAAGATTCAGAAGTCCCTGGCACATATGCACATGTGTAATCTGTATGTTTATGACAACAGGTAAAATAGTGTGCTCATTGAAGCATTGTCTGTTTCTGAATGTGGCAACTTTTTAGTTTAAAAAAAATAATATTAGATATTATATTTTAAAAGTACAGTAGTGTAATATGCAGTATATATTATGCAGCAGTTTTATTTGTTCATGTTACCTGCTGTGAAAATCATTCATGGAAACTGTTACAATAGATCCACAATGAACTTTGCATGATAAAAGTAGCTACAGGTATAAAGCATTTTATAGTTATTGTATATAGCAGTGCTGTATTGAACATGTGACAGATATGTGTCTGTATATACATTCTTAATCAACAAGGGAGCATCCATAAGCCTCAGCTATATTTATATATTTTTTCTTAGATTTTTGTGATTCTGTAAGTTTGTCATGTACACTAGGTTATCCACTGACAGGATTTTTTTTTTCATTATTATTTAAGGGTACAAACCTCAAAATCCAAATGGTGGTGCGGCACAAATGTCACCTAGAGGTATTGTGAATCTTTCTATGTTGATGTATAACAGTTTTTTATTATTTTTTTTTTTTTACATAATCATGAAATTTGTAACTTGATTTTCTGGTATTGTGAATGTTCATCTTGGAGAAATACATAGCTCAATACATCTGTTATTTTCAGATTATGGTTTGGGTCAAAATAGCAACTCGGCAAATATGAAAGGAAACGGTGAGCAAGAACAGAGTTTATACTAATATGCATGATTTTTGATGCATGATCTTTACCTTAAAAATGTATTTTAAGTATTCAGTTCTTCTCAAAAACAATGTTAATACATATACCTATATTTTTCCCTAGTGCTCTGCTTAAAACTCGTATATCTTCACTCATTAAATATTAACAATGAAATGTGATCAAATAAATCAGTTATTTTATTTTGCTTGGTTAAAGTATTTTTATATTTAGCATATTTCTGTGCATGTACAGCAGTTTTATTTGTTGTAAGTGTATTTATTTATTTTCGAAATTTGTAGCAATGATTTTACTGGATGGATGGATAATGAAAGATAATTCTTAACTTGAAAGCTTTTCTTTATTATCAGGTTATCCTGTAAACAAAGGTACAGGTAAGCCCCGCTTGAGAAAAGCAAGCACACCATGTAGTATGTAATATACAATATCATTTAGTGAATCGCATCTTAACATTTTAATCATCATACACCTGTGTTCTGTATTTCAGGTGCATATGGGAGTGCACAAAATAAGCCTGGATACGGAGGTCGTCCCCCGTATGGTATGAGTTTACTTTGCTTGTAGAATATGCACATAATCAAATAATCATACGTTTTGTCATAATCACATGTATTTGATTGTTATCAGGTGGAACAGGCATGGGAATGATGAACCAACATGCATTGAAGCAGAGGGGAGGTATGTGATCTAATGTACACCAAAACTAAAAAAAAAAAGTTTATTATAATTAAATAATAAATAAAGCATAATTGGCCATTTAGATATTTTTTCTCCTCAAACATTATTTAAAAAAATACACTTAGTATGTTCATTTACACAGTTTAGGGATTTCAAAACAACACTGAATTACAGACTTAAAAGCCTGTTCTTTTTATAGCATGTGGCTATCGCTTATTTAGACCCTTTTTTTGTGCAAAACTTTCTAATTATACTAAATTCCTGTCATTTGTCTTTCAAGGTTATGGAAATGGTAATGGTAATGGCTACAAAGCTCCATCTTATGGGGGTGAGTTTGAAGTCAAGAGTCAATGTGTTAAAGTTAGTACAGATTTGTACATAAAATGATCTTGTTAAGAATGTGTACAAGTGCCATTTTGTATTTACTTTCATTAAAATTCTTTCACTGTCTGTTTAATGTTGTCCGTAGGCTACAGCAATTTAATGGGTGCTCATCCCCAAAAAGGAGTTGGTCTAGGTGAGTCTGTTAAATATTCTTTGTATTAGTTCACCTAAAAAAATGTCTGTCCATTTTTACTTTATTTCGTTAAGAATGTGTACAAGTGCCATTTTGTATTTACTTTCATTAAAATTCTTTCACTGTCTGTTTAATGTTGTCCGTAGGCTACAGCAATTTAATGGGTGCTCATCCCCAAAAAGGAGTTGGTCTAGGTGAGTCTGTTAAATATTCTTTGTATTAGTTCACCTAAAAAAATGTCTGTCCATTTTTACTTTATTTCTTGCAATTTCTTTCAATGCAGAAATCCCAGTAATTCCAAAAAAACACTGACAGATATTCCTTGCAACTGTATTTTTAGTGTCTAAAATTCACTGTAATCACATTAAAAAGAGCAGTTTGTTGTTCAAAATTTCTCCTTTGTGTTCCACAATAGAAATAATGTCTGTTTGAAATGAAATGTAAAGATTTAGATGTTTTAGTGGATAATCTAATACAAAATCTGGCAGTTAACTATCATTTGATATTGCTAAAGAGATGTAAACATGTATAACAATCCTTTAACCACATTGGTATTTGCATTATATTTGCATTAACAGTGTTTTGTTAACTATGTTCACTAGGTTATGGTGCTGGGCCTGCAGCTGCCAAGGGACAAGGGACAAGGCCAAAGGGACAAGGCTCAATATCTGGAGGTAAATTCTCTCTGTATATAGCCTTTGTTAATGAAATCTCATTTTAAATTATTTTTATGATACTATTGCCAGATTTGAAAGAAAACATTTTATCACAGAAGTCAATACGGGGGGGGTGGGGGGAACATGAAATGTAATCCAGTTTTTCTTTCATTGTCAGGAAATGGACTGGTACTCTTAATGGACCCAAAATTAATAGTAACATATAGCTTTACTAGGAAAGTTGTAGGAAAAGTTGTAATATTATCATGTGTTCTGTTCGTTGTACAAGGATTACTTGGTTATCTAGATTTAGTTGTTGTTGATTTCAGTCAATCCTGGAATGTTTTTTGACACTAACCTCAGAGTCATAGCAACAATTCAGTAGCCTAAGCACAATTTGTTCACATAAACAGGAATAGATTGCAGGTCATTAAGCAGAGTCGTAATGAAACTCTGTCTCAAAATTAATAATAATACGGGGGGGTGGGGGGAACATGAAATGTAATCCAGTTTTTCTTTCATTGTCAGGAAATGGACTGGTACTCTTAATGGACCCAAAATTAATAGTAACATATAGCTTTACTAGGAAAGTTGTAGGAAAAGTTGTAATATTATCATGTGTTCTGTTCGTTGTACAAGGATTACTTGGTTATCTAGATTTAGTTGTTGTTGATTTCAGTCAATCCTGGAATGTTTTTTGACACTAACCTCAGAGTCATAGCAACAATTCAGTAGCCTAAGCACAATTTGTTCACATAAACAGGAATAGATTGCAGGTCATTAAGCAGAGTCATAATGAAACTCTGTCTCAAAATTAATAATCGGTGTTGGGAAAAGTTACTTTTAAAAGTAATGCATTACAATGTTGTGTTACTCCCTAAAAAAGTAACTCATTACGTTACTTAGTTACTTTTTATGGAAAGTAATGTTATGTTACTTTTAAGCTAAGACAGAACTGCTTGTGGTTTCAGCAAACCCATCACTTTATCAAAATTTCCAGTAGCCTAAGCACAATTTGTTCACATAAACAGGAATAGATTGCAGGTCATTAAGCAGAGTCATAATGAAACTCTGTCTCAAAATTAATAATCGGTGTTGGGAAAAGTTACTTTTAAAAGTAATGCATTACAATGTTGTGTTACTCCCTAAAAAAGTAACTCATTACGTTACTTAGTTACTTTTTATGGAAAGTAAAGTTATGTTACTTTTAAGCTAAGACAGAACTGCTTGTTTCAACAAACCCATCACTTTATCAAAATTTCACCATCCAGTTAGGCTCATCAAACATAACTCCTTCAAAGACAGATAGAAACCTTGGAGTTGTGATTGATGATCAGCTGAATTTCTCAGACCACATTGCTACTTGCTACGTGTACTGCGTTAGGCTAACCGAGACTTGTCATTTGCACTTATATATTGTTGCTCTTTTGTTAGTTTTGACTGCTTTTATTGTCCTCATTTGTAAGTCGCTTTGGATAAAAGCGTCTGCTAAATGTAAACGTTACTTTTTAAATCTGGGCAGGGCTTGCTTGTTTGTTTTTAATAATAAAAAAAGGTTATTTTACACATGTAAAAGCCCTTTCACACCAAAAGTGAAATCAGTATACCTCAGGCTGAAGGAAATGTAAATTCACATAGAGGGCGCAGCTCAAACAAATTGCATGAAAAATCTCCACGCAGGAGAAGAAAGTTCAACACTATTCAGCAATAACAAAAATGAAACACAAATGTGTCATTTTTGCGTATTAGTATGGTTGAATTGGATCATCAAAGATCAGTAGCAAAGGCATTGGTAATAAAATTATATTTATCTTATTTAACATATTTAATTGTTGTTGTACACACAAAGATTCTGCACTTTTTTCTCAACATGGCAACTTGAGAGCTGTCAAGTCAATACATGGGAAACAAAGTAACTGGAGTTTACTTATTTGAAAAAGTAACTCAGATATTTCCATTTAAATTAAAAAAGTAATGTTACATTACTAGTTACTTTAAAAAAAAAAGTAATCTGTTTATGTAACTCACTTTAGAAGGTCTGACAAATGTAATATAATGTATTAAGTGAGGTATGAAGAACAGGGCCCTGAATGAAAAATAATATTTAATCTGACTTACAGGATATGGCATCTCTGCAGGATACACCAATGGTGGGGCAACCAAGGCACAACAAGGTACATAATTCTATTTAGTCAACTTCCTTCTGCTACATTTTCTGTATTGTAAACTGCACTTATAAACTGATTTGGGATTGGTTTTGGTTAGGATATGGAGGATATGCTAATGGAGCTAAGCAACCTAATACAGGTAATATGCTGGATGTTTACATAAATGTGATTTCACAGTGTAATTATTACAGTGTGGATAATACTGAACTGAGGATATTACACAAATCTAAAGTATTTTTCCCTAATTAGGCTCTTCTCTTTCAAATATGGGGTATCCCAATGGTGGAACCAAGGGACCTAAACCAGGTAAACTTTTTCTGTGTGTAATGCATATGGTGTGTACTTAATTTTCAGTATAATTTGAATCTTACATGTGTTTGGTCTGATTTAAAGGATATGGTGCTAAAGCTGGACCCTCAAATGGACAAGGAGCCAAGCCTAATGGTAAATATATATATATATATATATATACAC
The DNA here is from genome assembly GCF_001515645.1 of Sinocyclocheilus grahami. Classification (NCBI taxonomy): domain Eukaryota; kingdom Metazoa; phylum Chordata; class Actinopteri; order Cypriniformes; family Cyprinidae; genus Sinocyclocheilus; species Sinocyclocheilus grahami. The sequence continues at coordinate 692,498 of NW_015505614.1, read as the reverse complement.
ACACACGTTTGTTTGTGTGTGTGTGTATACACTTTATTAATACATCAACTGTATTTTTTGTTTAATAATCTATATTATTAGTTTAAAAGAGTTCTTTAGTAAGGGTAAAGCACCAAACTTCTGTATTGTAAGCTGGGGTAACTGGAGCATCTCTAAAGTGATTTGGGATTGGTTTTGTTCAGGATATGGAGGATATGCTAATGGAGGTGCAGTTAAACAATCTAATACAGGTAATATATTGAATGTCACCATTTTAATTTTTTTACATTTAATTCTATAGAATAATTATTACAGTGTGGATAATACTAAAGTCTGAAATAAAATGAGGGTATTACACTGGTTTAAAATATTTTTTCTTTTGTTTTTAAATTAGGCTCTTTTCTTCAAAATATGGGGTATCCCAATGGTGGACCCAAGGGACCTAAGCCAGGTAAACTTTTTGTGTAATTTGTATGTTGTGTATTTATTTTTCCTTTGTCTGATTTTGAATCTTATGTGTTGGGTTTGCATTACAGCATATGGTGCTAAAGCTGGATACTCAAATGGACAAAGAGCCATGCCTAATGGTAAATAGCATGTAATTATTACTATTATAAAACATTACTATAAAACAGTTTTTTAGTATAACATAAAACATAGTTCGCTCTAAAAATCTGTATGAAAAAGCCATGTTCGAATCACTGTAAAATATATGATATACGCACACCTTTGATTGCACATTGCTGAAGTTTATTGAAAGGAAAGATTATACAAAACAAACAATCCAGATTACACACATACATGAGACAAAACAGAATCATAAGAAATGTAAAACATGAACCCTGAAGTAAAACTGAACTAGAATTCAGGTGATACCTCTCTATGTTGGCTGGATGTATGGTCCATAGCATTAGATGTTGCAGAATCTCTTCCTAGGAACACTTTCTGGTGTTCTTTTGCTAGGACGTCCATTAGGTCTGGGTGCCAGATGATCTGGATGGTATCGATGATGTGGTCTCTAATGAGTGATGGATCCAAAATGTCCTTGGCTGCAAGCCATGATCTCACCTCTGGACCCTATCCCTACCAATACATTTGGTATTTCATCTGGTTTCCTCTCCTCTTGAATCCAGGATCTCCCAGGCTAGATAGACTCTAATTTATTATGTTCTGTCCTCCATTCTTCTAACATAGCCTTGTTGGACAAAAGATCCTTATTGCCAACATTGTAGTGTAATTCGGCAAGTGAAAGCTTCCTGGAAAAGAAAGCACAAGGTTGACGTTTAGCTGGAGTACCATATCTCTGAGAGAAAACTGCTCCAGTGCCACAATCAGAAGCATCCACTTCAAAAACATAAGGAGAACTTGGATGTTTGAGTATTGGGCCTGTCACGCAAATAGTCTTGAGTAGAAAGGTAATAAGAGATGCAATGGTGCTACAATCCCTAATGAATCTTCAGTAAAAATTTCAAGACCAAGAAATCTTTAGAGTTGCTTGACAGCTTTGGGAATTGGCCAGTCTGTGATGATTTTACTTTGGTCTGGTTTGGAAGTCTAATTTTTATTCCTTAACATACAACTGGTTAAGTAAATGAGTAAGTACTTTCTTGATATGCTGTATATGTTCTTCCTTGGACTGCAAATAAACAAGGATATCAATAATGTACACAGTGACAGAATGGTTGAGTAGATCTCTAAAGATGTTATTATTAATGGACAGCTGGAACAATGATAGGGCACTGGCTACAATGGTATTCATAAGGCACTTTCGCACCGCGTAGCTTTAGGAACTTAGTTCTAGGAACTAGCCGGCATGGTGGTTTCACTGGCTTCAATATAAGATATTTTTAGATTAATGAGAAAGAATTTGAGTTCTGAAACTTACAGAATGTTTTTTTTAAAAGTACAATGACCTCTTATATGTGAAAAGATCAAGGGAATTTTGGTTTCTCAGTTCATAAAGTATTTTTCTCTGATTAGGCTCTTCTCTTCAAAATATGGGGTATCCCAATGGTGGAGCCAAAGGACCTAAACCAGGTAAACTTTGTGTGTGTGTGTAATGGATGTGTATTTCTTTTTCCTTTGTCTAATTTGTTCATGTCATTTGAATCTTATTTGTATTGGCTCTTCTTCAAAAGGATATGGTGCTAAAGCTGGACCCTCAAATGGACAAGAGGCCAAGCCTAATGGTAAATAGCATGTGATTATTACTATTATAAAACATAATTTTTGGCACTAACATCAGGTTTAATATGCTGCATTCAAAGCCACATGATATAACTAAATGATATAAACACATCTTCGATTGCACTTGAATTGAATTCTGCATTAATACGCCAAATGTAGTGTAGCCCCAGTTTGATAATCTGTATTATTAGTTGAGGAGTTGTTTAGTAAGGGTGAAGCACTAAAGCTGAAGTAACTGGAGCACCTCTAACCTGATTTGGGATTGGTTTTGTTCAGAATATGGAGCATATCCTAATGGAGGTGCAGCTAAGAAACCTAATACTACCTGAATATATTGGATGTCACCAGGAATTTTGTATATATTTGATTCTACAGTGTAATTATTACAATATTGGAAGTACTGAATTCTGAAAAGAAGTGAGGATAGTCAAAAGTATTTTTTCTCTTATTAGGCTCTTCCCTTCAAAATATGGGATATCCCAATGGTGGAACCAAGGGCCCTAATCCAGGTAAATTGTGTGTGTGTGTGTGTGTCCTTCAATACATGGTTTGAGAACGCAAATGTGTGTAATGACTTGGGTATTACAACTTTTTGTGTACTCATAAACCAAATGGCCTTAAAAAATGTCAGAAGTTTTATGTTGGGGTTATGTTTAGGCGTAGGGTTTATTACAATATTGGAAGTACTGAATTCTGAAAAGAAGTGAGGATAGTCAAAAAGTATTGTTTCTCTTATTAGGCTCTTCACTTCAAAATATGGGGTATCCCAATGGTGGAACCAAGGGCCCTAATCCAGGTAAAGTGTGTGTGTGTCCTTGAATACATGGTTTATGAGAACACAAATGTGTGTAATGACTTGGGTATTACAACTTTTTGTGTACTCCTAAACCAAGTGGCTTTAAAAAATGTCAGAAGTTTTCTGTCGGGGTTATGTTTAGGCGTTGGGTTAGGGCATTGATTATATAGTTTTTACAGTATAAAAACATTAAACCTATGGAAAGCCCCCATAAACCACATATACAAGTGTGTGTCTGTGTGTGTGTGTGTGTGTGTGTGTGTGTGTGTGTGTGTGTGTGTGTGTGTGTGTGTGTGTGTGTGTGTGGAATGCATGGTGTGTTTTCATTTGTCTTATTTTTCCATATTTAAATCTTATCTGTTTGGTCTGATTTAAAGGATATGGTGCTAAAGCTGGACCCTCAAATGGACAAGGAGCCAAGCCTAATGGTAAATAGCATGTGATCATTACTTTTAGAAAACATATAGTTTTTGGCTTTAAAATAAGATTTGATATGCCACATACAAGTCGACTGTAAAATATAGGCTAGGATATACCATACACACATCTTTGCACATTTATTGAATTCTGTGTTAATACACCAATTGTACTGTAGCCCTATTTATATTAATAATGTTCATTATGGGTGGACAAGTTCTTTGATGGGGTAAAGCAGGGTCTGTTTTGGGTCTGTATTGTAAAGTGAAGTAACTGGAGCACCTCTGGGCTGATTTGGGATTGATTTTGTTCAGGATATGGAGGTTATGCTAACGGAGGTGTAGCTAAGCAACCTAATACAGGTAATATATTGGATATCACCAACTTTGTGAAAAGAACTAGGATATTACACTGATCTAAAATATTTTTTTCTCTTATTAGGCTCTTCACTTCAAAATATGGGGTATACCAATGGTGGAACCAAAGGCCCTAATCCAGGTAAAGTGTGTGTGTGTGTGTGTGTGCGCGCGTGCGCGTCCTTGAATACATGGTTTATGAGAACACAAATGTGTGTAATGACTTGGGTATTACAACTTTTTGTGTACTCATAAACCAAATGGCTTTAAAAAAATGTCAGAAGTTTTCTGTCGGGGTTATGTTTAGGCGTGGGGTTAGGGCATTGATTATATAGTTTTTACAGTATAAAAAAAATGTAAACCTATGGAAAGCCCCCATAAACCACGTATACAAGTGTGTGTGTGTGTGTGGAATGCATGGTGTTTTCATTTGTCTTATTTTTCCATATTTAAATCTTATCTGTTTGGTCTGATTTAAAGGATATGGTGCTAAAGCTGGACCCTCAAATGGACAAGGAGCCAAGCCTAATGGTAAATAGCATGTGATCATTACTTTTAGAAAACATATAGTTTTTGGCTTTAAAATAAGATTTGATATGCCACATACAAGTCGACTGTAAAATATAGGCTAGGATATACTTATACACACATCTTTGCACATTTATTGAATTCTGTGTTAATACACCAATTGTAGTGTAGCCCTATTTATATTAATAGTGTACATTATGGGTGGACAAGTTCTTTGATGGTGTAAAGCAGGGTCTGTATTGTAAACTGAAGTAACTGGAGCACCTCTGGGCTGATTTGAGATTGATTTTGTTCAGGATATGGAGGTTATGCTAACAGAGGTGCAGCTAAGCAACCTAATACAGGTAATATATTGGATATCACCAACTTTGTGAAAAGAACTGGGATATTACACTGGTCTAAAATGTTTTTTTTTTCTCTAATTAGGCTCTTCTCTTCAAAATATGGGGTATCCCAATGGAGGAGCCAAAGGACCTAAACCAGGTAAACATTTTTTTCTGTTATGCATACGGTACTACTTTTTCCTTTGTCTAATTTTTCCATATCATTTGAATCCTGTGTGTGTTCAGTCTTCTTCGATGAATATGGTGTTAAAGCTGGACTTCCAAAAGGGCAAGGAGCCCAGCCTAATGCTAAATATCATATGATTATAAAACATATAGTTTAGGGCTCTAAAATATAGTTTGATGATGTTAAAGCCACTGTAAAATATATGATAGATGCACACCTTTGATTGCACCTTAATTGAATTCTATATTAATACACCATCTGTAGTGTAGCCCCATTTAAATCAATAATCTATATTATTGGAGGAATTGTTTATTAGGAGTAAAACACTGAAAGTCTGTACTGTGAAAGAGCACCTCTGAACTGATTTGGGATTGGTTTTGTTCAGGATATGGAGGATATGCTAACGGAGGAGCAGCTAGGCAACCTAACACAGGTAGTACATTGGATGTCACCAGCTTTTTATCCAGCTTTAATAAATTTGTTTCTACAGTGTAATGGTTAATTCTGAATTCTGAAAGTACCTCAGGATATTACACTGGTCTGAAGTATGTTTCTCTAATTAGGCTCTTTTCAAAATATGGGGTATCCCAATGGTGGAACCAAGGGACCTAAACCAGGTAAACTTTTTTTTTCTCTGTAATGCTAATGCATGTGGTATTATTTTTTCTGTCTTATTTTTCTTATCATTTGAATCCTGTGTGTTGGGTCTTCACTGAATACGGTGCTAACGCTGGACTTTCAAAATGGACAAGGAGCCAAGCTTAATAGCAAATATCATGTTGATTACTCTTATAAGATATACAGTTTGAGGTTCTGAAATATAGTTTGATAGGCCAAGCCACTGTGAAAATTGTATGCACACCTTTGATTGCACATTAATTGAATTCTATATTGATTCACCAACTGTAGTGTAGCCCCATTTAGATGAATAATCTTTATAATTGGTGGAGTTGTTTATTAGGAGTAAAACACTAAACATCTTTATTGTAAATTTAAGTAAACGAATCACCTCTAAACTGATTTGGGGTTTTGTTCAGGATATGGAGGATATGCTAATGGAGGAGCAGCTAGGCAACCTAATACAGGTAATATATTGGATGTCATCAATTATTTTTTGTTAAATTAATTAGATTCTACAGTAAAGTGTAATTATTACATTGTGGATAATACTGAATTCTGAAAAGAACTGTGGATATTACACTTGTCTGAAGTATTTCTCTCTAATTAGGCTCTTTTTTTCAAAATATGGGTTATCCCAATGGTGGAACCAAGGGACCTAAACCAGGTAAACGTTGTGTATTTATGCGTATGGTGTGTATTTCTTTTTCCTTTGTCTTATTTTTCCATATCATTTGAATGTATGTTGGTTCTGCTTTAGGATATGGTGCTAAAGCTGGACCCTCAATTGGACAAGGAGCCAAGCCTGGTAAATAGCATGTGATTATTACTATTATAAAACATATATGTGTCCTTGGACAACAAAAACAGTCATAAGTAGCATGGGTATATTTGAAGCGTTAGCCAACAATCGATTATATTGATTATTCTTTTATGGCACAAATCATTAGGATATTAAGAAAAAGATCATGTTCCATGAAGATATTTTATAAATTTCCTACCATAAATATATAAAAATTCTATATGCATTGCTAAGAACTTCATTTGGACAACTTTAAAGGCGATTTTCTCAATATTTGGATTTTTTTGCACCCTCAGATTCCAGATTTTCAAATAGTTGTATCACAGGCAAATCTTGTCCTAGCCTAATAAACCATACATCAATGGAAAGCTGAGTTACTCGTATTTAGCTTTCAGATTTTATGACTGGTTTTGTGGTCCGGGGTCACTTATTGACTATAAAAACAGTTTGAATAAGCTATTTTCAAAGTGTACGATAAAATGTACGATATACACACTCCGTTGATTGCATGTTAATTGATTTTTTTTAATACTCCAATTAGGGCTGCACGATTAATCGAATGCGATTGTCATACACATTTTGTTAGTAAAGCCGGTTCTGTAATCAGCAGGAAATCATCATCACGTGCTTTCAGATGGAGCAGAATTTACTACACATAGCCGTAGTTCACTGACAAGTTACGCAAAAAATTGTAGACGATTTTATTGCGCGATTATGAAATCGAAAAAATTGTTCACGATAATGACAGCTGTTTGCATAGCATTCTCAGTGAACTACAGCTCTGTGTAGTAAATGCTGCTCCATCTGAAAGCATGTGAAGATTTAATAACATATTTTTACTCCAAACTCACTTCATAACATCAGTCGCGTGTTTGAAATAAATTCTTCTGTGAGATGATGTGGCTTCTTAAACAGAATAAGGCACGCAACATATTTCATAGTATTTAAGCAGTGATAAAGACATTGCATTATAAATATACTTTATTTTAATGAAAATTATAATAAGAACTCAGATAAACCGTATATTGCCGTAGTCGTGTGTTTATTAGTCACGTTGAATCAATGAAAGCAGTTGAATCTTCTGTTTATTCAGCTGCAGCGATAGGAGTTTCTTCTGCGAGGCGTATTTGGAGTTTCAGCACGAGATCGCCCTCTGGCCTTTGGGTGGAGATTTACTGCTGATCACAGAACCGTGCTTCACTGAAAGATACGCATGACAATCGCAGCTTCTGTCGAATTCCATTTCGATTTATCGTGCAGCCCTAACTCCAATTGTAGTGTAGCCCCATTTAGATTAATAAACAATGTTACTAGTGTAGGAGTTGATTATTAGCAGTAAAGCAGGTCTGTAGGCACCTCTTGTGTCCGTTGTGATTTTTAATGTTTTGCCTTTTTTCCAGTGTGTAGAATTGTACAGTTCATTTTTGGATAGCTGCATTAGGTCCAGTTTTAAATAAACTCTACATCATCTAAAGTAAAACCTTCAGTCATATCTACACTCTTATGATCTATAGGTTACGGTGTTCCTGGACATATGTCAGAAGGACCTTATAAAGCAGCTAATTCAGGTAAATCATTATTATTGAGAGTACTTTAAGTAATTTTATCTACTACTACCACATGACACGGATAATTGTAGTTTTATAACCTGTCATACATGTATGTCTCTGCATGTGAATTTGCCATATTGAGTTGTGTAAGTGTGTAGTAAAACTGCTTTGGCTTCTAGGATATATGCCTGTAACAGCTGGGAAAGAGGGTGTTCCCAGTAGAAAAGGACCTAAAGGGGAGATTTTAAGCCCTGAAGCATCAAGTCATCTCCCACTAACATCTAACACCAAGGGTGTTTTAACACTAGCTGAGCGTGTGCCAAATACAGGATTGCTTCCAGAACAAACTAGAGATCTTCCACCAGTCCTGCAACAAACGAAAGGACAAAATCTTAATGCACCACTTCAACAGGGCAAAGACCCCAACTCTATGGGACCTCAGCCTGCTCCAAAGCCATTTATGCAAGGTCCAGGATTTTATAAACCTAGTAAAGCTTATAAACCACCCACACCTGTAATTCCACAAAACAAAGCTTCAAGGCCAGCTGCACCAGCAATCCCTCAAGCAATTCCTGCACCAGAATCAGCTCCCATTCCTCAGACGAGTTATCCTCAAACATCACAGACAGCTGCACTAGAGCAGGGACAAGTGCTGTCACAGGAACAAACCGTCACTCCAGTGATACCACAGCCAATTACACCACAAGGCAGTATTTTTTCACAGGTGCCTCTGGTGCCAAATGCAGCTGTTCCTCAAATAACTCCAGAGATGCAACAAACCAAGATTCAGTCAAACCCAGCTTTGCCTCAAATGAAGAATCCATCAACAACAAATCCTGGTAAACCTCTATAGTACTGATTTAGTACAATGTGCTGATTTACCTTCCACCACTAAAGTGCAACAACAGATCTTTAAAGATTTGACTGCACTCTTTAAAAATAAATAAATAAATCTGCTTTGAAAAGTTTCATAGATCTTAAAGGTTCTTTGTGGAACCACAGATGGAAATAAAAAAGCTTTATTTTTAAGAGTGTAGAGAGATTTAATAATAAAAAAAAAAACTGAATTTATTTTGGAAGCCTTTTACAAACAATATGCTTTGTAATACATTCTGCAAGTGGGTCTTCACTTCACATTTTAACAACTCTGTTAGTGATATTAGGGCATCTTCCATTTATAAGTCAGTTTTAGTTTTATTTATAACTTGTTTGTGAGTAATAAACCAAAGTTTTGGTTTATTACAAAATATTTATATGTTGAAATTTATATATTATTATGTTTTAGATTGTGGACCTGGTGGACGACCTAATGGACAATGGGTCAAACTTCCAAGTCCTGGTGAGCTCTAATTATTTTCCACTTGTTTGTTGTCATATAAATGATTTAAAAAACTGACCAAACTCATGGGATGCTTACCAAAAGCTTGATGTTTAAAAAGCACAATTAAATATAAATAAGAGAATTTTAAAGTTTAGTCTTTTAGCTTTGACTCCTTAATTTTTATGAAGACAGCAGTCAGACTAAAACTAAAAATGTGGTTTGCAGGTTCAGGGTACCCCAACGGAAAAGGAGAAGTGTCATCTCAACCAGGTACATTAAAATAAATATTAACTGTGCATCCATACATCCAGTACATAGCATTTTATTACAAAGGATACAACGTTACTTTGGCG
>NW_015505614.1:674045-682990 GCF_001515645.1 Sinocyclocheilus grahami | reverse complement strand
AGGGGGGGGGGGGGGGGGGGGGGGGGGGGGGGGGGGTTGCCTATATAACTGTTTACGCCTGTACAACAAAACAAAAGGAGTACATATTAGATTTATTTATGTTGTGCATAAGATTATTGTCTTAATTCTGTCCCTATGCTTTGGAGCAGGTGGTTATCCAGCTCATGGCATTAACAATGGCTACAAAGCAGGTACATTATTTCAAAACATATTTTATTGTAATTTACTTGACTTATTATTTGGCTTCAGCTTTATAATTTCTATAATATTTTTTTTAAACAATTGTAGATCAAGCTACTTGTCTAAAAGGGATTTTTTTTCTTCTTCTGGTGTTACTCTACAGGTTATGAAGGATATGGAAACAAATTCAATAAGCCAGGTAGGAATATCCTACTTCATGGATATTTCTTATATCAGTTGTTGACATAGACACAATTCACATGTACATTTAATAAATATTTCATCTGATGTCTTTATATGCTGGGGTGTCACTAGTCCGAGATTTAGCCTATTAGTGCAATATCATATCCATGCTACCTACAAGTAAATAAATAATGAAGTAAATCCTTCAAACCAGTGTTATTTTTTCCACATTTTTACAATTTGGATATTAATGCTTTTAACATGTTTTGCTTGTAAATAAATACTAAAAATTAGTAATCATACAGACATCAATGACATGACTTTTTGATCAAATGGTATTGTTTTATTTACCTGTTTAATTGAGTGTGTTTGTAGTTGTTATTTTTTCATTCATTCATTCATTTACATTCTGATAGCTGGACCACAAGGTGGGCAGCCAATGGGATTTGGATCTAAGGGAAAAGCTCAAGCAAAATATGGTTAGTCTGAGAACAACCCTATGTGCTAATTTCATAAGAACTCATCAAATAGTGTCCATTTGCGGCACATTGTCCTTTGCTCAGTTTTCATAACTGCAGTTTTATTTTGTCAGGAATTGGTGGACTTCCATTTGGTTCCAATAGAGGATATCAAACCAACCCCTCTGGACAATATGGCATGTTATCATCTTCATATTGTAATATTTAGGGTTAATGTTGACCATAGCAGCAGCCCTAAATGGACACACTGATTTATGCGTCTTTCCTTTAGGTAATGAAGGACAGCACTATGGAGCCAAACCCTACAATCCTCAAGCACTGGGAAAACACGGTAACGATTTCATTAAATGCTTTGATATTTCCCTACAATTTTTGTTATTTATTTGCACTAAAATATATGTAGTTGTGAAATAATATTAAACTTCAAATAAATAAGTGATGGAACGCCTAGCCCTTGCATCTTAAAACATTATCTAAAATGCTGTTTAATTCGTATTGTTTATTTCTTTATCTAACACCACTGTACTCTGACCCCAAAATAGGATATGGTAGTTTACCATACAACTCTCAACCTCTTCTACCGGAATCTGTTGCCAAATCATCCGGTAAATATGGCGAGTTAAAAAAGCATTTTGACTAGTCATACAGCGCATCTGTTTTTGAAGGTATTTTAAAATACGAGTTTCTGTATTTTCAGACTTTGGAGGGTTACCCTACAATGGTCAGCCGCTTGGATATGGTGGTGACAAGTCGTCTGGAAAATATGGTGATTATTTTTTATTTATTATTATTATTTTATTATGTTATTTCTACAAATTCTAAAAGTGAATATTTTACTGTAATACTCTCTCAGGACAAAAGGGTCTTCATTATGGTGGTCAGCCACTTGATCTCAGGCCTGATGCTATGTCTGGGAAATATGGTAAAAGCTGATTTTTTTGTACAGATAGTTGCACGACAATGCCAACAATATAAATATATATATATTGTACTGATAAGTACGCCCCTCCTCTCCACTTTCTGTAGGTTCTCCAGAATCCTTGTATAATCCAGAATCTCTCAGTCTCAGTGGCGATGCCAAATCAGCTAAATATGGTGCCACTTGTTTCTTAATTCATTCATACTAGTTTAAAGATCCCGTTTATCGTTCATCTGTACGTGAATCATGCCAAACAGCATACAGTTAGGCTAATAATTGTTTTGTACTGACCATGGTAAAATCACTGTAATACACAGTATATAATGCATGATATTCTGACTTTGTTTACATGGCCTTCAGGTAATCCAGCAGTGTCATATGAGCTCCTCGGCCCTGTGACTGATGGCCAATCTGTTGAAGGTATATGCATAATCTTTTTAGTAATTGTTAATCAAGCAAGAACTATTGGAATACTGTGTTGTAATTATATTATTGTCTATTGTTTAATGAGGAAAATACAAGATTGGTCATTTGAATTTACTGTGAACTCATGAAAGTTATAATCATTTCATCCTTTCTTTCTCTCATTTAAACAGAAAACAGAAGCCTGGAGGTTTTACACCAAGGTCCTGAGATTGATGGACAGAAATCCATTGACCAGTTTGGTTAGTCATGTTTGTCTATACTCTTTCAGATATGTGTATCTCCATTCAAGTAAGTTTTTACTCGCATCTGACAGAAGCACACATGTAAACATACACAATATGCTTCTATTGTCCTCTTTTGTAAGTCGCTTTGGAAAAAAGCATCTGTTAAATGATTAAATATAAATTAAATGCAAACACAAAAATCCATGTGAGATCCAGGAATTTTCATTCTGAGCCACATCCAAATGTAGTTTTAAATCAGATACATATCCGATATCTGGACATTTTTTTCACCGTTTTTTATTCAGGAGATGGAGAAGTTCCACCCCATCCTGATACTCCAGGAGCTGGAGAGGCGAATGCACAATCCATAAACAAATACGGTACAAGCATTTGTTGACACTAAATGTATCTACATGAATGCAGTGTATAAATATGCATATAAATATTTCTCACATTTCACCCTCTTTGTTTAAGGAATGGGTGATTATACTGATGGAAGAGTACAACCAGAAGGTAAAAGAAATGTTTCTATGAATGTTATACATTCAGTATCTACCGACTTTGTTTTGTTTGGGCATACCGACTTAATTTTTTTGCCCCCTTGTCTTGATTTTCCATTCATTTCCAGCCCTTGCCCCATATTATTCTATTCCAAATAAATTGATAAGTCAAATCCAATCATTTCTTTCTTGACTGCCCTGCAGTTGTCTCTTTCCCTGGTGTTCCCACTGTGGGCCCCGCTCCTCACATCCCTGCTGTCACCTCATTTGACACCACACTGGACGGTTCCTCCCTGGCCCCTGTCTCTGTTCCTGATGTGTCTGCTGTTTCTGAGGTGCCTTTCTCACCCACATTCTCTCAGCCTGAGCTGCCCACTCTAAAGCAGCAGCCAGCACCACCACAACAGGTTCACATTCAGCAGCACCTCAAGTTCCACTTCCACCCACAGGGCAACTCCCAGACAGGTATAATGCTAATAGATGCAAACTTGGGATTACACATTCTAAATTGTTGATTTGCAATTGATAACAGCTTGACTATCAAACTATATTCATTTTTCAGAATAATTTCTTATTGCCATTATTATAAATATGCAACTATTTGAATATCAATTATTTATCACATTACTTAACGCTTTCCAACAATTGAATGCGCAATGCCTTTTCTGTCAAAATAAAACAAAAAATGTAAATTTAGCATAATTTCCAAACTTTGTGCATTAAAAGTTGGTTCTTTTTAACAGGAAAGGAAGGCAAATACAAATTGAATGGTTTCTTTGGAAATAAATACCAAGGTATGGATAATACATACAGTATATACATTTAACATTAATAAAAATTAAATCATATGAATAATAGCAATGTGGCACTTTTTTTGTAACTCATACCTCTGTTTCTTTTCTTAGGATAATTTGGAAGTGGAAGTTCATATTGCAAAAATGTGGATCTTCAGTTGATTTCTCTTTACACTTAATGTTTCTGTGAATGTTGTAAATTTTCTATGGTTTTATTTGAGTCTTTTGTTCTCCTTAACCTCTAGTTTTGTTTTTTAATGTTTGTTACCCTGCTTGAAATTAAATAGCTGGCTGTAAAAATAACGACATTTTAGTTTATAAATCATTATAGCTTATGCATCTTTCTTTCTTTTCAGTGTTCGTTTAAATTCCATATTTGTCCATAATTTTGGAATACAAAAATGTATTTTATGTTTTGTGTCATTTTCATTTCAATGTAGATGTGTGTTATTTTGTTTCTAGAACTCATTGTTATTTATTTCTTTTTAATTTCCTGTGGCAATGCTATGTATGTTTTGAATAAATACAAATAAACTCTAAATCTAAGCTTTGTTTAAATCTTTGAAGATTTCCTTGGACTTCATAGCACCAAAAGATGTACTAGGTTTATCATATCGACAGTTTAATAAGAAATAAAAAGCATGTGTTGAAGTCTGCCAGTAGGCTATAGCGTTTTAAGGAACTGTAATCTTCCATGAGCTGACCTCTGCGGAGTCTGACTGCTGACTGCTGATTGGCTAAGACACTAAGTAGCAGTAAATTGGCCCACAGCTTCTTTGCAAGCAACAAGTTGCTGCAGTTCTACACGTGAGTATTTCTGAGACTGGGTATATGGTGCCAGAAAGTTACAACTTTTGCTAACGTTCTTAGAAACTATGTATTTATAGCTTGATTTACATGATTTACTACATACTTTCCTCCCAAGGGAAGGTGGTCAAGGAGACCTGAGAATATTTGACATTTTCTGCAATGGATTATTTTATTGGGCCAAAACTTCTGGATTTTAAGAATTCACCGCCACATCTTCAGTTCAACAAGTATGTCCTGACAGGATACCGGCCTATATCCACTTACAGAGACTGTCTGCGAAGTTTGTTCTATCTGCACAATGAATTTGGGAACATCTATACACATGGTATGAAAAATATCCTCCATAATTTGTACTGTAACATCTGGAATTTGTTTAACATACTATCTGCTGTAAAGTAAGGGAGTTGTAAATGAATTATGTGGATGTAAAAATGTAATTTAGAATGCCTGCATTATTCCACTAATGGGAAACAAGGAAATCCAGTGATTGTCTTAAAGAGGAGAACCTTCTGAAAATGAAATTTAGGGCTACTTTCTCCACTATTCACCCAGTGACACTCTTCAGAAGGGTCTGTAAATAGCATTACATGAGATTACATCTAATCCTCGTTAGGGAATTGCTGTCTTGGAAGTGATGCTGTGATTGGTAAAAGTGCAGTAAATATTCTAGAGACCAATATTTTGGAAGTTTTTGAAAAAACAATTTTATAGATTTTCTTTGGAATTTTTTTAGGCATGTCTCAATGTTAAAAAGTCATGTTAACCTCAATATCCTCCATAATTTGTACTGTAACATCTGGAATTTGTTTAACATACTATCTGCTGTAAAGCAAGGGAGTTGTAAATGAATTGTGTGAATGTAAAAATGTAATTTAGAATGCCTGCATTATTCCACTAATGGGAAACAAGGAAATCCAGTGATTGTCTTAAAGAGGAGAACCTTCTGAAAATGAAATTTAGGGCTACTTTCTCCACTATTCACCCAGTGACACTCTTCAGAAGGGTCCGTAAATAGCATTACATGAGATTACATCTAATCCTCGTTAGGGAATTGCTGTCTTGGAAGTGATGCTGTGTAATTGCTGTGATTGGTAAAAGTGCAGTAAATATTCTAGAGACCGATATTTTGGAAGTTTTTGAAAAAACAATTTTATAGATTTTCTTTGGAATTTTTTTAGGCATGTCTCAATGTTAAAAAGTCATGTTAACCCCGAAGCCTACTGTATCATATTTGATACACAAATTTCATAATCTACTACATGCCTTCTGTTATCTGATTGATAGTTTTTAGCAAGTAAAATACCTTTTTTTTTTTTTTTTTTAAGTGTAGTTTGAAAAATGTCTCCATTCAGGTAGTGGTACATGTCTTTTTGCTGTGAAATCCTTACAAAGTAAATTTAAAAATAACTTTTATATTGTTAGTAATATTACAAGATGAACACTTACTGGACTGAAGCAACTTAAGATATCCCTGATTATCCATACATTTTTAATAATTTTAAAATGTATCAAATATGATACATCAGGCTGAGGAATGTTTAAGTCTCCATTTCTCAGTCATTGAGCTCCATATTCTACTATATCATACTATAAAATAAAATTTTTTTTTTTTTTTTTTTTTTTTTTTTTTTTTTTTAAGGTGTAGTTCGAAAAATGTCTCCATTCAGGTTGTGGTACATGTCTTTTTGCTGTGAAATCCTTACAAAGTAAACTTAAAAATAACTTTTATATTGTTAGTAATATTACAAGATGAACACTTACTGGACTGAAGCAATTTAAGATATCCCTGATTATCCATACATTTTTAATCATTTTAAAATGTATCAAATATGATACATCAGGCTGAGGAATGTTTAAGTCTACATTTCTCAGTCATTGAGCTCCATATTCTACTATATCATACTGTATAAGCCAAAAAAGCCTGATGTATCAAGTTCACTATATGGTCAAAAGTATTGGGACCCCTGACTCATACACCAACAAGGTTGTTATTTTATAACATCTTACACTCTTTTGGGAAGGCTTTCCACAAGATTTCGAGATTGTGTTTTATGCATTTGTGAGGTCAGGGCAGGCATTGATATTGGATGAGAAAGCCTAGATTGCAATCTCTGTTTCAGTTCATCCCAAAGGTGTTGATGGGGTTGAGGTCACGGCTCTGTGTGGACCAGTCAAGTTTTTCCACCGCAAACTCATCCATGTCTTTTTAGACCTTGCTTTGTGCACTGAGGAGCAGTCATGCTGAAATAGAAAAGGGCTTTCCCCAAACGGTTCCCAGAAGCATGACATTGTGCAATATATCTTGGTATGCTGAAGCATTAAGATTTCCCTCCACTGGAAGTAAGAGGCCTAGACCAACCCCTGAAAAACAGCCCCATTCAATTTTCCCTTCTCCACCAAACTTTACAGGTAACATTCTCCTAGAAGTTTGAGTCACCCATCAAACTGGCAAACAGAAAAGCACAAGTCATAATCCACAGAACACGTTTCCTCTGCTTCAAAGTCTACTTCTTTCAACGCTTGGCATTGTAGGCTACTTTTTGATACAAGGCCTGCATGTAGTTGCTCAGTTATGGAAATCCATTCCATGAAGCTCCCACCTTTTTTCTTTTCTGATATTAATGCCAGTGGAAGTTTGGAACTCTTCAGTTATTGCATTAGAAACGTTTATGCACCATGCTCCTCAGCACCAGGTCACCCCACTCTGGACGTGACCGTGGAATATCTAGCAGGGATAAAATTTCACAAACGTTTGCAAATTGTGGAATCCTGTTGCAGTAGCACAGGATATTACTGGAATATTATCAAGAAATGTGTACTATTCCGTAATCAGTACTTCTCTCATTTACAGGGGATGTTTGGTTGAAAACACTAGTATTAAGAATGTTGGTGAACACATTTGGCTTGCTCGTTGTATCAACTCTTACCACAATAATTAATTTCACTCATATCAAACCAGTCTCATATTGTAGCACATTCTCTTCTCTGTGTTTTGTCCATCAGGTATCCCCTTCATCTGTTTTTTGCTGGTTTTGCCTTTGAGTATCCCATGGGCTGAAGTTGATGAGTGGTGGATAGGAGTGGTGCATTATTTGGCTTGTCTGTCTCCCACTGTTTTTTCAGTCTTCTATCATCTCTTCATGAACCATGAGGGTGGAGCATCTATGTATGACACACTGCTGTGCTTCGACATGTTTGGTGTCTGTCTCGTCAACACTCTAGGTAAGATACGAAATTTAGGACTTGGACAGAGATTACTGTAATATACACTACATTGATGAGCCATTAAAAATATGGTTTCTTGCACAGATATATTCATGCAATACAGCTACGTAAATATCTATCCATCATTTATATATTTTCCAAACAGCTTGTCCTATGTAGGGTCGCAGGGATGCTGAAGCCTATCCCAGCATCTCTGGCTGAAGGTAGGGAAACTCCCTGGACAGAATATGAATCAGTTAAATATGAATCAACTACAGTTTTGAAGATATTTTCTTCTATATTGTGACATGTATATACAAGTGTAGCGCATTATCAAAAAGGTATTGCACGTCACCAGAGAAGAAGCCTGTTGTTTTCACCAGTATATGATGGTCAAATAGGAAAAAAAAGTAAACATTTGTTCATGATACAGTACTCATAATATAAACACTTGCATGTTTATAACATGCATTTAGAAAATAGTTAGCTTTTTCATTTCATGCTGACTTTTAACATGACTTCAGATTACATATAACCTAAATGTTAAGAAAATTAATATATGCCACATGTAGGGATGAAACATATGATGGACTTTTACAGTACACTGTAGGTTTTAAATACATTTTCTCATTCATGGTATTGCATGAATATACAAAGTTAGCATTTGTATTCAAGAGGGGGCCTCGAAATCGCATTCTGAGGGAGAATCACCTTCGGTCACAATTACATTCTTGTGGCATCAACCCTGCTGGGGAAAAAAAGAAAGACAAAAAAGAAAAAAGCTAAACCAGCCTAAGCTGGTTGGTTGGTTTTAGCTGGTATTCCAGCCTGCTCATAGCTGGTTTGCAGGCTGGTTTTAGAGGGCTTTTGACCACTTCTGGTTGGGAAACTAGCTGACCAACCAACTAAAACCAGCTTGACCAGCTCAGCCAGGTTTGGAGACCAGCTAACCAACTTAGGCTGGTTTTAGCCGGTTTTTTTTCTTCCAACAGGGGACACTGATTTTTGCTTCTTTCAAGGGCCAGGGTTCAATGATCTCCATGTACTTTTCTTTTTGCAGGTGCTCTGCCAATCATTCACATAACTTTGTTGTGTTACCCATCCTCCCGCCGTGTAGTGATGTTGGCATATCTCCTCCTCTCTGGCTGGGGTGTTCACTGTGCTATCACTGCACAGAGTAGCGTGCATCGCCTGCAATCTTTTGCTTGGCAGCTGATGTTCCGCTT